>NW_017535163.1:0-57973 GCF_001853355.1 Bactrocera latifrons
ACTTAAATATTTAATTTCGTATTTTTAATCAAACTTCAACTTATTATTTTATATTCATATTAATAAATAAATAAACAAATATGTATGTACCATTTTGGTCGACCAGTTTTTGACATTTTTCCGCTTAGACATTATTCCTCAGTGTAAATCGAAATTTCCAAAACGGAAGCAGCGAACCATTGTAGTGCTACACGTCTCCGTTAACTTCACAAATTTCATTGTTGGCTTCCCTGGCATATTTCCTTTTTTTACACAAAAATTTCAAAATATACCGAATTTCTTCATTATTTTCACTCATTTTTGAAGAGCTGTAACTTTTTCAAAATCCCCGAATTTGTTTTTTTTTTTGGTTAAATGAAGCTTAAAATGTCACCTTTCCAACACTACAATGTGATTGCTAGCACTGGAGATATGTATGTATACGACTGCAACGACAACTATCGACACAAAATACGAAAACACTTTTTCGACTACCAATAAAAGTTAATTGCGCACTAATTTAGAAGGTTAACTCACAACTTATTAATTATTTACAAGTGAGCATTGTGTTAAATCAGCAATTATATACACATACATACATATATATTAAATATATTTATATAATATATGTATATAATTTGTTTACTTTGGCTTTGAAATATTCAGAGGAAAGTGCATCATAACTCGAAAGTGGAAATATTTTTGAAATAATAAAGTTTTATTACATATTTATAATTTGTTCTTATTTTTATTAAGTTTTAGAAACATACATTCTGATATATTCCCACGTATATAGTATATATTTATATGTGTGTATATGTTTCTACTTCCCAACAACACTAGAAAAAGCAATAACTTTTTAAATTTATGTTACGATTTATAAACATGAATGTATATAAAAGTATATATATGTATTTTTATTGCCTTAATTGGCATTAAAATAGGTCAGGCGATAATATTCACTTACAGAAATCACATGGAGAAGGCGCACGCCCTTGTTTATAGGAAGGAAATTCAATGATTGAGCGTAAGTTGAACAACAAATTTATTTTTGTAAATTTTTATTTTAATGAAAAATATTTTTGTAAGTTTTACGAGCTATTGACGTCACTTATCCTTACTAAGCTGTGATTCTTTAGGTTTTAGTTAGAAAGCTAACGTCACAGCCTTATAAAATGGCTTGGCAGGCGCATTTTTATGAGCAACATTAATATATGTATGTAGCAGCTATACATATGTATACAAACATGCGTAGGCGAGTATATAGCTACGAATTCATTGATTAAAAGCTATAACACGAACATGTTTTACATGCATACTTGAGTGATCAATTCTAATAAATTTTTTAGTCTGAGGCGATAATGATTTTATTATTACTATAGTAATTATATAAAATACTTGACAGACATAAGATATTAAACTGTAAAGTAATCAAAAACGGCAATGCTTGAGATTCCCTTGTTATCTTATCTAAGTTTATAAGCCGATAAATAATGTGATTTGCCAAAGCTATTGGTAAATATATTCACTGTTTCAGATTTGTCTAACTATACATACATATATTTCATTGAATTTTGTTTTTAGCGGTCTGTAGAAACTTAACTTATGTGTTGTCATTTATATTAGCACTTTGATGCTACTCAAACCTATACAAATATATTAATAATATATATATGAGGCCCTCTGTACACACAGACTACTCTTCAGAGAAAAAATATTAACCGTTATATTCTACATTAAACCGTTCATAACGTTATAAACTCAAATATAATCTAACTTAAATTTGTATCAGTTCAGTTTAAATGAGGCCTAAAAGTATGCTATAATCGAACTACTAACGCGCATTATACACAAATATCGCACTAGACCAGAGTATATAAACGACTAGACAACAAAACAGTTACGTAATGCTTTGAAGCGAAATTGCGAAAAACAATGTACACTTGTGGATTTAGATAATATAAAGGTTTCTCAATTTTATTCTTAAACAAAAGCTATTTCTTGGCGCATAGTATGCTACATGATGAATGCGAACTAACGTACATACGTTGTATACAAATTAGAAAAAAATTTAAATCGTATCTAATTATAAAGCAATTGTTGGTAAATTTTTGTTTAGAAAAAAATAAAATAAAATAAATGCACTACGGTTTATATCAGATGATTAATGACGACATTGTAGCCTTACAATTTCCCTGTCAACTCTGGCACAGCTTTGAAAAGATCCGCCACCAAACCAATATCTGCTACCTGGAAGATTGGAGCTTCGGGATCTTTGTTTATA
Organism: Bactrocera latifrons; assembly: GCF_001853355.1. Lineage (NCBI taxonomy): Eukaryota > Metazoa > Arthropoda > Insecta > Diptera > Tephritidae > Bactrocera > Bactrocera latifrons. The sequence goes on from NW_017535163.1 coordinate 2,264, forward strand.
GCCACTATTGTCTTAGAGTCTTTCATGCCAGCCAAGTGCTGAATGGCACCGGAAATGCCGACAGCGATGTATAATTCGGGTGCGACAATTTTGCCTGTTTGACCAATTTGCAGATCGTTGGGCACATAACCAGCATCAACGGCAGCACGGGAAGCACCGACAGCAGCACCAAATTTATCAGCCAAATCATAAAGTAGTTTAAAGTTATCGCCGGATTTCAAACCACGTCCACCAGACACAATCACTTTGGCACCAGTCAACTCTGGACGATCAGATTTAGTAAGTTCTTGCGAAACAAATTCACTCAATTGGGAGGCATAATCTCCAGTTGGTGCCTGTTCTACGGCGCCACTACCACCAGTAGCAGCGGCAGGTGCGAAATTCGTACCACGCACGGTTATCACTTTAACGGGATCTGTGGAGCGCAGTGTCAATATGGCATTACCAGCGTAGATAGTACGCACAAAGGTGTCTTCGCTCTTTACATCGATAATTTCTGAAATAGGCGACACATCCAATTTAGATGCTACGCGTGGAAGTACATTCTTTCCAAACGCAGTGGCACCAGCCAATATATGTGTAAACTTGAAATGCGATTGAGCTGCCAGCACAAGTGGTGTAATAGATTCCGGCGTGAAACCCTTGAAAGCTGCGTTCTCCGCCACCAAGACTTTAGCAACACCTTCGACCTTTGCAAGTGCTTCAGATGCCTAGAAATTTTATACACGTTATTACTTTGTTGTTGATTATGCAAACATAAAACAAGTAATGCATTTACCGGACCACATTTGGTGCCAGCTACCAATACCGTGACATCACCACCGATCTTCTTCGCAGCGGAGATGGTGTTTAATGTAATCGGATTTAGTGCCTCATTATTGTGCTCAGCAACCACCAAGGTGCTTTTGCAGCGGTTGATCTGTAATAAATGTATTGTTTTTTTCACGTGGGCTACATTGCTGCTTTTTGCTTACCAAACTGCTGCGTATAAGATTCCTTGCATTGGAACTGAACATTGTAGTTTAAAAATAATAATAATTACAAAAATAAAATTTAGGTGGTTTTGCTGCAATCTCCTGCAAAAATGTTAGCTGATAAGAATTTTTATTAAATCAAAGCTTGCTAATTAAACACTTACTCGGCGATCGCCACGAAAGTCCAAAAGTCGAATAACTCTTCAGACAGCTGTTCGTGGTGAGTTATACAATCAGCTGGTTTCTGTCTCAACTATGTTGTTCCTCTGTCAATATTGAAAATTTTAAATTATGGATAATATAATTTAAAAACCATTATTAATAATATTGTTTTCTTTTTTTAAAATATATTTATAATATTAATAGCAATCTTACAATTGTATTTGCAAACTTACCACTTTCGTTGAGAGTTTTATGAGTGTGCTGTCAACATGTTATGGTAAAGTGGCAGCATTGATTGTTGACATGTGTGCGTGCGTACCATAATATATGTCAAATATCTTCGTAAATATTTATAGTTCTTAACAAATAATAAAATTTTGATAAATTTACTTAAAGTCCTCCAAAATCTCAAAATTCAAAGTGTTTTCAAAAGTATTTAAATATTTTTTGTTGTCAGTGCGGCAACTATCAATCAGTATCAAGACTATGGCACCTTCAATACCAGATAGGTTAGTGCTAAGAACGGCGGCAAGAAGCTCAAATGGTTTTCCCCATCATTCATATAATTACGTACATATGTAATAATTTGCAGATGGCTCAACTATACTCCTATGGGTCAACGGGTCGAAGGAACACGATTTATTGCATTTAAAGTGCCGCTTCGGGAGGTGAGTTTTTAACAAGAAACCTATCTATCGCTTAAAAGTTAGTAGCCCTTATTTTTGGAAGTGATCGGAATGTTTATTGCGTCGTATACACATTTAATGGTACTATAGATAGATATGCATCTATGTTCCAATTCTTTCACTATAATTGATTTCATAAATCGTTAATAAAGGAACCTTACCAATCCGACGTTTGATGCCTTGTCACCGCAACATTTAAATTTTTTTTTTAATAATTCAAAACGATAACAATTGCGCAAACCGGTTGTAATTGTATCGGCATTATCGAACTCAAAAGGCATTTATTGCTAACAGGACCCATAGTGCCCAACGTAAAACGAGCTAAAAATTGGTCACGTATTTGCATACATATAGGCTTATATTAAGATCACATGTAAATATATATGCCCATGGAAGTATTGCATATATACATGTACAGATATACATACATACATATATGTGTGTAGTTCTTGATTAAAAAAAAAGCCAAAACTCTAAAATATATTATTATTATTTTTTTTTATTAAAATAATGCCGAATAAGGAAGAAAAGAGTAATGCGTTTTTGGACCACACGCCTTCTGACTGATGGTGCCGGAATAACATGAGGCGCCATTTCCTATTAAATTCAAGGAAAATATGAATATGAAATTAAATTGTTTTATTTAATTAAATAACAGCAACTCCTAAAGGGAGCCAGGAGTTGGCACTGGCGGTTAACGGTGGTTGTCATAAAGGCTTTGTTTTTTCTCTGTGCGCCTTTATTTTTGTCGTATTGCTATTTACTCAATGCCTTGCCTTTGCAGCTTTCCGATCGAGGCGTACGCTGCATGAACGCTGTTTTTGCATTCTTTATAGTGGCTTGAAGTTAAATTTATATTAATTATACCACACAGAAATTCGCTCGCAGGCAAGACATGTCACACAGTGGATGAAAAGGCGCACGCATGCGCAAGTGTTTAGTTCAAACAGTATATGCGTATGCGTATTTGTTGTATTGAAATAGTGACTTTTATTATTTTTCGTTAATTAAGCAATTTATTTTGTCAGACATTTAGGGTGGTCTCCTTGCTAAATGACCGGCGGGCCTATGTTGGTATTTTTCAATTTTATCTTTGCATAATGAATTGCGTATATTTTAAGAGTTAACACAAGGTATAATGAAAAACATAAATAAACTTTTTATACTTTTTAAGTATCGCAGCAAAAAATACAGAAGYTAAAAACATAACCTAACTTTATTTTTGTTTCGCTTGTTCAGAATTGTAAGTTTGTTTTTTGATTTCTCTAGGTTGTCAATGAAAATGTGGACGAGCAGGACCGACTTGATGCCTCGATTTTACTGAAATCAATACCGAACTTGGGTATGATTATCGATCTGACGAACACCTCTCGCTATTATACGCCAGATGTAAGTTTTTTTGGTTAGTTTCTTTTTTCGAATAAAAAATGTGTGTTTTTCCTTTTCTATATTTTTTCGCTCACATATAGTGCTTTGTAAAGAAGGGTTTAGAGTATAATAAATTAATGATTCCTGGCCATCATACACCACCGCCACATTTGGTTGATCAGTAAGTACTGCCTACTTCTATCCATACATACACACAATACATATGTACATACATATGAATGTGTAATTTTTTGTAATTGCTTCATCATGTTTTTTTTTATATACAGATTCAAAAAACTGGTGTTTAATTTTTTAAATAAAAACGCGGGTAACGGTAAGTAAACCCATAATCGGAACTAACACAGCTGTTGCAGTAAATTTTTGTATTTTTTTTTTTATATATTTCTTCCCAAAAATATCATATTAGGAAATTATATATATTTTCTAGTTATCTCGTTTTTATTTTATTTTTTTAATATTAATTATTTTTTTTTATGCAAAATAAATTTTTTTTATGTAAAATATATTATTTCAGTATCAACGTGTGCAACAGCTGCTCACCCACTTTATAGCTAGTAAGAGTCATACACTTTCTGCATGCTTCACTCCATGCTTCAAGCCAATTATGAGCAACTCGCAAGTGTACCTACTTTAACATATATATATATATATATATATATATGTATATGTATATGTATGTATATAGTACTTTATAGTATATATGTAGTTGTGTATACCTTTCTAAATAGTAGTTTGCAGGCAACCACTTCGTGCTAACCGTCCCACGCGATTAAGATTGCCAATTAACCTAGACTTTTGAAACGTGGATCAAAATTCCAACAATTACTTTCTCAAGTAGCCATAAGCCATAGCGAAAATACTATTCATTTCTTAGTCAGCACAATAACATTATCTCTTCCAGCTGGTTTTACAATTGTCACGTTTATAGTGATAATAAAAGTTAGTTTGTGTTGAATTTTTAAGTTCCAGGAATATATACATATTTTTACTGCTACATATTTTTTTTTGACAAGTTGTCCATAAAATGCTCACAGTGCGCTGAATATCAACTTTTGTCGGCTTAACTAAAAAAATTCCATCTTTTAAATATTCTTTTTTAACACAGAGAATAATTTACGCAGCGGTCAATAAAATTAGTACCGACATAATACAAAATCTGTGTAAACAATGCACCCACAAATTGATATTGCAAACATAACGATATGAACAAGTAAAGCACAACTAACAACAAATCAGTATTTGCGGTGGTCTTGTCATCAACAACAACAGAAATATCAAGGCTGGCCCAAACCGTGGCGTCTGAAGAAGCGACAGCTGCGCCAACAAATGCAGTAGCGGAGGCGGCAGCTGCAGTGAGTGCTTGCTGGAGCCTACTCAGCATTCGGCCGCTACACAATAGTTCAAGCAAGCTATGCAAACATGACGAATATCATGTAAAATGCTCATGCGCCTAGCACTCGCTTCATCTTGCTGTGCAAATGCTGCTGTTGCGCTGACATGTTCTTCGAAATTTATTGCCCATGTTAAACACTATGTGTGTTGTTGTTACTGTTGTTATGCTTATTGTTGCCGTTGCAGCTTCCATGTCGCCGGCTTTCAACAGGTTTCGCATTTTCACATTTTTACTGTGTTTGAATATTATACTCGTACGTCTGTTGCACGAGCATTTAGTTTATCTCTGCAGCCGCAATGTCGTTGGCAGCACCAAAGCGCGTGTTTGGGCCAAACTGCTCCATTTGCGGCTCAGTGTGTGGGTGTTGACATATTTTTGCGGTTGGTTTTTGTAAATTAAAATTAAAATTTTGTGGTCGATTTCTTTTATGCACTTTTACATTTTGGTGCATTCTTTGTGGGCTTTGTTGGCCGACAATGGCATCTTTACTGCAAATAATATTTGCTTTGTGCCATTTTTTTAAACACATGCACTTATGACTCAAGCGGTTTCACGCCACGAACTATTCCTCTAGCAGAATGTGTATGACTGTAAGTGAGGTCTGCAGTCTTTGAATTAGCCAACTAAAATTTTGCAGACTTCTTTTTCTCTCCAAAAAGCTACTCCTTTGTTGAAACCGTTGTTATCGGACTACTATAGCATATAGCTGTCATATCAACAGAATGATCGGAATCGAGTTCTTGTATAGAAAACTTTTTTATTTTACCCGATATCTTCTCGAAATTTAGCAATAGATCATTGTCCAAGGCAACCCTGCAAACTCTGAACAAATCGCTAAGATCGGACCACTATAGCATATAGCTGCCATGCAAACCTATATTTGCCACATAAGCTTATAAACGTTTTTTTTTTCTTAAGTGTTCATTTCGGCAAAAATATGCATTGCTGTGCAACTCATTTAAATCTCTGTATTATTTCTAAACTATTTTATATAATATACTCCTTTCAATTCTTTTCAGACAAACTGATTGGTGTACACTGTACACATGGCGTCAATCGTACTGGCTACCTAATATGCAATTACATGATATCCGAGTTAGATGTGAAACCCGAAGAGGCAATAGACAGTAAGTAGCAACAAACTAATTTATTTACTATAATTACCTACTACATTTAGCAATAATAATTCAAATTACGTTCACACCGTATGCATAATTCAATATCTTATAGGTAGTGCAATTTTTCGAAATTTATCCTAACAAATAACCATTGAAGTTGCAAACGTTTTGATTTTTTCTTCTTTACGTCAGAATTCAATCTATCACGTGGTCACAAGATCGAACGGAGAAACTATATAGACTCGCTTTATAGTTTAACGAAAGCTGCCAAAGATGCCAACAGCCTCGAAAGTAAGCACAACGCCAACAACCTGGATTGCAAACCCTCGATTGAGACGTCCAGCAAGGAACCGATCTCATGGCGCGCAACGCAGGCACCCAAACTACCGCCGTCACCGAAGGAGTTCGACAGGCGCGATCGTTTCGAACGTATACGACAGGAAGCAAATTTGCAGCGTCAACCTGTCACCAGCGCCGCGAACGCTGCAGCAGCACGACCAGCGCGTCAATTGTTGGACAACAGCTTTGCCAACTCACCACGAAACGAACGCAACTATAGCAGTCGTTATGTTAATACTAGCAGACACTTGTCTCAAGGTAATTGGTAAGCCAGTGGGGACTGTGTCAACATATAGTATGCTTTAACCTGTCAATTATAGGTGGCGCCAGCTACCCCTACCCCAGCCACCGCCACCATGAAAAAATACGCTCGAATTTTAACCAATACGTTGATTATGCGCAGAACAATCACCGTTATGAAGACAGCACATATCGGGGGCGTTACGAACTCGACAATCGTGTGCCTCAAAGCAGCGGACATCACCATCATCCATATCGGCGCATATAGTTTTTTGGCGGCCCTTAATTTGCTTTGTGTTGACACGATTTTGTATATATGTATGTACATAAGCTTATGTATACGTCTCTTTTGGTCATCCAGTGTATTTTGATAAGCACAACTGCGTCCTGTGCGCTATTCTTCTATACAACTGCTGGTGTGCAATCAACAAGCATTATGTAAATTATGCAGTTATTTGCAAATAGTTTACATGTTTCATGTTAGGGTATAAACTCAAAATTTTAGTGAAACATTTTTTAAGCGCAATTTAAGCTTTCTTTGTGTCAATATGTTTTATATAAGCTTTGCATTGTAACTTTGAAAGGAAACTTTTGAAATCTGGAACATTAAGCAGATGTGTAATATATGTAAGTTTATATGCAAAAAGATTCGCTTAATTATGCTTTCAATAAACACAACTAATGTATACCTATAAAAAATTATCAGAGTATGAATACTTAAGGGGCGCACCTAGTGTGACAGCCTCTTACAATTTTTGGGAATTAAAACAAAAACAAAAAAATGATTAGACATTTTTAAGTTATATTTATAGATATGTCAAGAGCACAAAGTAAAGTTTTGGAAAAATTGAAAAGTTTGAATTTTTTGGAAAAATTTGAACTCTGAATATTTATGAAAAATTGAAAATTTTGAAATTTCTTTAAAAATTGTTAATTTCACATTTTTTTTAAAAGTTGATAATTTGAAAAGTTTTGAGAAATTGATAATTTTAAAATTTTTTGTAAAATTCTTGAAAAAAAAGAAATTTTTGGAAAAATTGAAATGTTTCAAAAATTGAAAATATTGAAAATATTTTGTAAATTTTAAGGTTATGAAAAATTTATAATATTCAAATTTTTGAAAAAAAAATTTTTTGAAAAATTAAATTTTTTTGGAAAATAAATTTTTTTTGAAAAATTAGAAAATGTCAGACGGCATTAAAAAAGTGGTTGTTGTTGTTCTTGTAGCAACAGAAAGAATATCTGAAATAATTTCGAGTAATCCTGCCGAAGTGGGCAAACGAAATTCCGGGTCCGTTCCGGTTACTTAAACCCAACTGTCTAGAAAATGGAAAAAGTTTTCCACTGCTGCACCACAAAAAAAAAAAAAAAAAATAAAACTAAAAATTCTCATTAAACTCGAAATAACACATATTTTGGTAATTTTTGGGTTGACAAAATTCAGTTCTTAAAAAACTTATATGTAGAATTATATGCAGAACAGACAGAAAAAAATTGCATGATGATCGGAGCATTTGTCTGCAAGTTAACAGTTCAGCAAATTCGAAAAATGCTGTGTCGAGAAAAATGCGTTCGAGCTGATTGAACATATTTGCTTTTCGAAATTTCATACCAAGGGCCCCATTCAGTAAATTGATTCAGATATCAAATAGACTATTCCATCTCTTAACGGGAGGGTTGCATTAATATTGGTATTTATCCAAGTAAATGTCAAGAAGCATAATTTTTGTTTAACTCGATCAATCGTAGCCATAACTAGTTGCACCCGCCGTAGTTTGTCTGCATAGAAAGTTAATATTCTACGCTCCTGCGCTCTCATGCTTTGATGCTTCATATTTCCCACAGCTGAAAGCATATAAACATATTATGAATATTTCGCCCGACGGTGCCAACAACAGTGCTTAAGTTGACAACCAATTAAAATTCATTTGCGACAAGCAGGTAGAAAATCAGATTCTTTCGCCAATTCTTGACATGTTGTGATGCAGCTTATCAGCAGCAAACATCTCATTTCTACAGCAAGCATTGCGACGCACACTGCCGCGGTGCCAGCGCTGAAGATCAGCGGTGATCGTGTGAAGATATGCACGCATTTACATGCAACTTAAGGCGAGCGCTTTCCGGGAATCGCAACTAAACGTTCCAGCTCGTTTATCAAACATATGTCATTTGGGTGCCTGGAGCGCGCATACGCAGCTATTGCCACTTGCCACACGGCAGCGTTGCCTACGTTATCGCCACAGTGCCTGTTCGTGGCGATTTGTGCTTGTGCATTTAACGCTTTTGATCAGTTCATTATTAGCTCGACATGGTGGTCAAGTGTCATATTTGTACACATACATAAGCATACAGACTGGCCCTTTAACTGCGAATTTTTTCATGCCGACATCTTGCATTAACAATTCGACGCTCATCAGCTTATCGTGATGATGATCGCGTTTCGCGCTCAGACCCCGCGCTGCCCTTGCGCAGCACACCAAGGTGGGTCGCACGTATGATTGCGTATTCAAATTTATAACAAGCTGCGTATGAGCTATGCGTCTGTGGCGAATTGCCGCCGCATTGCTGTGACAACGACAAATTGGCGGTAATTACAACGAAACAAGCTACATACATAATATTTAACGCGATCGCGATTAAAATCTCCTCGCGTTGGGGCATGAAGTTGGTCAGTGGAGCGATCGCGCTCAAAGGTTGCAGATAAATATGATATTTTGATGCATTTTTTATGCGATAAATGCGTGATATCTACGCAATATTTATGCATGCGTGTGTGAGTATGTTTGTAGTTGGCACAAAATGGCTTTGTTAGTACACCTTTAAATGCTTATATTTAAGGTAGTATGAGTATAAGTTAGTTCAAGTAGTGAAAAATAGAGAGAATTTACAACCACATTTTTAGGCATAAGTATTTTACATATAGATATGTATATAAAAACATCGTCTTTACAATTTGATAAATTGTTGAAAAAAATATAATTTTCTTTAAAAATGTAGTAATAATTTTGGTAATGTTGAAATGTGAATATAAAACGTAATTGAATTGCTTTTTTTCTATGAAATGCAAAGTGTCACCCTGCGTATGCTGTTTTACGGCGCCTTGAGGTATGCAACGAGCGTGTGGAGGTTATGGGATGGGAAGTGAAACGGGCTACTACGGCAGACACCTACTCCGTTAGACTGAGCGCCTGGTGCAAATCAAGGAATTTGCATGGCATTTCAGCTACATTGAAAAAAATTATTGTGTAATTTTTTTATTTGTACTTTTTGACATTGGAGCTTTTTTTGTGAAAATTTTGGGTAATCATTTGGATATATTTTTGGTTAGGATGGACGTTTTAATTTTTTTATTTGAATGAAACTATAGAAAATTTTTGTTGGAAAGTGAAAATTTAATATGAGAAAAGTAAAAAAAAACAATAAAAAAACATGAAAAAAATAATTTAACATTTTACATACTCGCAGCTTGACCGATAGATGCTATATAAAGTTTTAGTGGAAGTGCAAAATATTTGTCAAAACTTCCAGTATTGACCCGATTTGACCCATTTTTGACACAAGAGTATATTATCAAAGAAACATTTCTTACGAATTCAATTTGGGTGAGCAAAACGGTAACATTTTGGTCCACCATTTTATGAAACTTAAGATCTCACCTTTCCAACACTGTATGGTATGACACATTGTGATTGGTAGCACTGGAGATATACGAATGCAACGACAACTATTGACAAAATACGAAAATACTTTCTCGACTACCCAACATATCTCACGAATTGACTGATATTTTTGGCAAAAATCCAGCCATGCGCACTCGGTCCACATATTCGGTATGTGGGGCTTGAAAAGTTGTGGTTCGATTATCTGCTTTAGGTGCCATATCTCAAAGACGCTATCTATGCAAAGTTTTATCCGAATATATTCACAGGTGCTTAATTTGTGTGCTGCAAAGTGAAAGAGTCCGCTGGAATTAAAACGTTTGCTATATGAGAAGTAGGCGTGGTTGATTGCGACGAAAGTAACAAGTTCAAAATATAACATAGCACCGCCATTATAATGTTAAAGTCAATTTCCGGAACAATTTCTTGACTCAAAACGGTTCCCCCGGAACGGTCCTTTGAGTTTGCTGAATAGTCAGAAGTCACACGGAGCTAAATGAGGCGAATGCGGTGGTTGTGATACGATATTAGTTGAAAATTTGACAAAAAAAAAAAAAACTCATGAAACATCAATGCAGTATGCATTGTTGTGCAAAAATCAAGAGTTGCTGGCACATATTTCCGGGCTCGTTTTACGAATAGCTTCGCGCAAACGACGCATAAAACTCAAATAGTATTCCTTGTTGACAGTTTAACCATTCGGATGGAATTCGGAGTGCATCATAACTCGATAATCGCAGAAAACTCTGACCTTTTGACCTGCTTTGACGTGTTTTTTTTCGGTTTCGGCTCGATATTCGGCCGATTGATCCTCTGTTTCCGCGTCGTAAGCATAGATCCAAGACTCGTCGCTGGTAATAATACGTTGCATGACATGCTGGTACTCGGAAAGCATTGTTTCATAGACCTTAACGCTACGCTTGTTTTTCGAAAAAATCGAGTGGGTGTGAAACCAATTGTGCTTTCACTCTTCTTAGGCCCAATTGATCTTTCAAAATGGTTTTCGTTGATTCTTCCTATATTTCAATGATGGCAGCAAGGCACTGCTAATCGTCGGTTCTGAAGTACCAATTGATTTATTTTATTGACGTGTTGATCATCAGTTGATGTTGTTGGCCATCCTGGCCGTGTTTCGTCGTCAAAGCGTTCTCGACCCTATTTGTATAATTTTTACCAATCAAAAACATTTGCTCGTGACAAACAATTATCACCGAAGGCCTTTACAACATTTTGAACGTTTCGGAAGCAGTATTTTGGTTCCGCACACACACTTATATGTTGAATAATTTTACTAATCGTCGAATGCACTTTAAGTTTTTCAGATAGACAAGCGTATACTAAACACTAACGATTACTTTGGTGTGAAATTTGGCGCAGATGTCACTGACAGTTATACCAACCAAAAAAAAAATATTTCGACAATTGGATTTTCAAGCGAAATTTAAATTAAAAAGTCTTACTATTTTTTTACCACAGTAGTATATCTTTTTGGGTGTTGCCTTTTGCTCTTTTTAGCAATTTCCACCCCCAATAAATCACGGTCTTGGCATTCAAGCGCTGAACTTGTTAAAAGCCGACAATTTTCTCACTTCCAACCTGCGGTATGTCTGTATGTGCGATGCGCATGCGCAACTGCGCAAAATATGCCGTCAAAGGCGATTAACTTTAATCGCTGTTATTTAAATCAATGTCCATTTTAGTGGATTTATTTGGTGTTTCACGTACGTTCTGTAGGCTGCGCATGCGCATTCAGCGCTGTTGTTGCATGCGCAGCGCATAGCCCTTACCAATCATTTTGGCGCAGAATCAGCACACAATTTATGAGCCGTGCATAATTATTGCACACGAAAGCGCGCATGCATACATATGTGCATATTTACAAACATAGTTCTTCTATGTAAGTATTTCTCGCATGCGGCATGTGGTGGTTGGTGTGAGAAAATTGCATTGTGAATGTTGCAATGCTCACACAAAATAAGAAGACACCTATAATTGCATACTTTTGCCCAGCTCAAGCGCATATTTAGCTGCAAGTGTGATCTTCGCACGCGCATCAACAGCCAATTATGTACACTTTTGCGCATGCGCACAGTTCGCGTTGTCTTTTACCCTGTTTTACATTTGCGGTGTGCCAAGCAAGGTAGTCGAAGTGTTCGCAGCAAGTGAGACTGTGTTTTTTAAGCGCAAAAAATTGAGCGTTGAGTTGGTAATAATTACTTCTTCGCGCTTCAGCTAAAACAAGCACCGCTTTATCGGTTACGTTCGGATATGCGATTGCGAAAGTACTTGTGTGCCTTTAGGACATTTGCGTAAAGGAAGCGGCAGTCTGTAAACTGCAGGCGTTTTTCATGAACTCCACACACACACACACACACACAAGTTGCGGCCTCGCTTCTAATTGTGTGTATATATGTGTGTTGTGGTTATTTTAAGTTTCAGCCGCTTCTAACTAACCGGGACTTGTCGGCCTGCCCGCTGTGCCAATGCTAATCACGCGCCAATGCGGTGCGACGACATCCTCCGACTGTTTGTCTTATATATGGAGGTATATGCGCTTGTACATTTTTCTTTGCGCGTTTTTGGTCAGAAGACCTATATTTCGGCGCAGTCCTACACGCGTTTATATACATACATGTGCCGGTGTTTGCTTGCTTCGTTAACTGCTGCGGCCTTGTTGTACAACTCGTCCATTCGGCATATTGGCGCGGAATCGCTGTTTTGCCGTTGCGGTTAGTAACAAGTTCCTCTCATTTCTCATTCATTGCATTATTCGCAATTCCCTAGGCCATTGGTTTCATCCTTACCTCCGATACATGATTTGTTATGTTGATATTAATATGCCGAACAAATTGACAATTTATGGAATCGCTGTTCGCGTACTATATTAAAGGCAGCGCCTACGAGAACGCAGTTGCCCGAAGAGTCTACGAACGATTGTCATATTAACTGCGAAATGTGGAAACGTGTTGTGTATGTATACATATTATTGAAGTATGGACTCAAACCATCAAGTTTTTCTCGCACATTTTTTCAGTTTCTTAAAACTTGAATTTTTTTGTTCACAAGACGATAGGAAATAAAATTATATCTATATTTATCACAAAGTTTTTTTTCTCTAGATAAATAAATTTACGCTGTTACTACTATAGATGATCCATTTGCCTTATGCATGGTAAGTTCCCACCATTAAGGAAACAAGTTTTCTAATGCGGATTGGTTTGTAGTAAGCCAACTATTTAGTAGTTTTCTTTCCTGAAAAAGCTTCTCACTTGTTCCTTAAGTCACTCACAGGCGGCATAAAACTTGCAAGTACCATCATTTGTCAGATAAAATAGCGAATTAAACTACATATTCGGCGAGAATCGCGGTCAAATAACTATTTTTTATATATTATAATATATTATATACAGCATCTACGAATAGGGTTGACTAGATTTTGGCAGCTCATGGCGGCCATGTTTGTTTACGAATTTTTGTCAAATGTTGTCAGTGTGTTCAGTAAAGTGTGTCATTTCATTATTACATGTTCCACTTTGGTTCAACGCTTGGGAATTGTTCAAGGTTACGCAAATTCACATTAATTGTTTTTTTTTCATGAAAACACAGCTTCTCAGATGAGAGCCATCTCTGGCTTAATGGCTTCGTAAACAAACAAAGTTGACGCAATTGTGAAGTTCAGGAAAGCAATTGCATCCCCAAAAATCGACGGTTTGTTGCGGATAATGATATGGTGGCATCATTGGATCTTATTTATTACGGAATGAGGTAAGAAATGTGTGATTATAAAGAGCGAGCATTATAGCACCATGTTGACCGACTTTTTTCACGGAATTTGATGAAATCAACAGACGGATGGACGATACATTAATTTCGAAAAATGGCCCAGTCAAATTGTCGCCAAGATCATGCGATTTAACGCCTCTGTATTATTTGCTCTGGGAGTATGATAAATCAAAGGTTTACGCTAATCAACCAGCAACGCTCGAGGAGCTCGATTAAAACATTCAGCGCATTATAGCCGAAACTCCAGCCTCTTTCGATCCTCAACGATCGGCGAAGGACTTTAAGCTTACCAAAAATGTATCAAAAGTGATAATGTCAGTCCCAGCAACTTCGAGAGGTTCACTAAAAGTATGTCTACTGTGATATCTCAAACTCAGTGTGGCAAAAGCAGCAAAATTGAGAAGAAAGTGACAAGACGACGCCTTCTTCCGACAATACTTTCCAGTTTACGGTATCAACGATATCCGAACTGATTCTTTTTTTTTTGTGCAGTCCTGAACTTCATTATATATTATACTATATAATGTGATATTGGTAGCCGATAGAACGCAAGGGTCTATACATTTTATATAGAATCTCTCCTTCGATGCTTGCTGTGGCCTCAGCATCGACCAATTGATAGCTACTTGAGAGATAAAGACTTCTTTATCGTTGCAGATAATCTTAATTAAATAAGAGAAATACTTAAGTATCGCACGCCATTACCGGGTTTGCGGATTTCGATCGAATAAATGAGGTTATGCAATAACAAAAACTTAAAAGTTGCATGCAACAACAAAACAATGATATTCTGTGAAATTAAAACCGATGAATAACGAAAAATTGTAATTGCAACTACACATTTGAGCGAAGGTAATTGCACCAACAACAAATGCTCAGTCGTCCTTTATGCCAGTGTGGCGTCAACGAAGCTCCAACTAAGTACCACCAAGGGCCAATGCGCAAGTGGCGAGTGTGCGTGTCGCTGCGTCTGCCTGCCTTCGTGGCCAACTGATTGCTCTGAGCGAAATCAAAAAATTATCGTTCACGCCCACACAACCTGCGTTGACATAAGCAGCAACGCGTAGCGCGAACGGTAGTGATTGTCTTGCGTGAAATTGTTGTTGCTCTGAAGTTAATGTGCTTGGCAACATGAAAACAGCAAACGTATGCACATATGAGTGTGTGTGGGGAAGGGGGGAGTATGAAATGGGCGAGTTGGACAAGGGGAAGGTGTGACGTTATCTGAGAAATATCGCACGTAAATCGCAATCGAACGCACGAAAACAAATACAGGTGTCTAAACAAATAAAATAAAATATATACATTTACATATATATATATACTATATACTCTCATACATATTTATATATATTTGTGGTATATAATAAGCATATG
Source organism: Bactrocera latifrons (assembly GCF_001853355.1). Classification (NCBI taxonomy): domain Eukaryota; kingdom Metazoa; phylum Arthropoda; class Insecta; order Diptera; family Tephritidae; genus Bactrocera; species Bactrocera latifrons. The sequence goes on from NW_017535163.1 coordinate 17,384, forward strand.
TGTACAGTAAGTTTCTTGTTTTTTGTTTGCTCAAAGCGGCGCATAAAATAAATGGTGGGCGGCCTGTGTGCAGACACCGCAACATCAGCAAATATTGACGCGCCAGCAACACCAACAGCAACACAGACACAAACACAACTGTTCATTACCACTGCCACCAGTGTCAATGCGACCGATATTTATCAACAGCAGCATCAGTGGCAACAGCAGCGGCAGAGTGACTACGGCTTTGGTGCCACCACCGTTCAAAACCAAGAAACGAACTGTAAAAAGCGTTGAGCTGCATTGCTTCAGCTAAAAACTGCCTATCCTGCCTATACTGCTTGTCTGCGAGTTCTTCTGCTTGCTTATATTTTCTCAAAATTAACTGAATATTCCATTGGTCCACACTTATTGTTGTTGCTGATTGTCTGCTGACTGCTTTTCGAAAACTGCCTACCGCGCGCTTTCGAAATGCCTGCTTTTTGTTTTTTACTTAATCTGTTGTGCACACGCACGTCTCGGCAGCTACCACTTGGTGAGCGGGCTTTACTTGAGTGCGTAGTTGTTGTTATTTTCCTCAGCTAAAACTTCGGTTATTTGCCACTGCGTCTCAATGGCTGTTCTTCAATTGAACGGTGGCTAATTCAACCCCTTGTTGGAGCTTTTTTCGGAGCTGTGCTGATTGCATTGCAAATTTATGGCGCGTTCGCCTAGGTTGAAGGCCTCAGAGGGGAGTTATCTCGCTGCGAAGGATATTCATATCGCGGGTTACGCAGGAGTCGTTAGTTCGTGGCCGCTGGGTGATTTATAAATATTCCAAATAATTTCACCAGTGCAGCCAGACAGTCTACATACGTTTGGCGTGGCTGCGCTTACGAGTATGTTGCACAAGCTTTTGACCTTCTGACCCGATTCGTAAATTGCTTTTTATGCAGATACTATTTGTAGACTACTATAGAAGGAGACTAGTATTAGCTTTTATTCAATTTAAGTGATGTTAGAGCATTGCATTAAATATTATTACATCGATTTTGAATTGGATTGTGTAATTTAAAGTTGTTATTTTATTACTAGATTGACGTATTTTTCGCTTCAAAAAGATAGTGATCCCAGTCAATGCTAAGACCTCGGAGCGTACGCACGTCTAAAACACTGGGGACATCTATCACGACGAATCCGGAGACAGCCAAGTAGCTCGATGAATTTTCCTATGCTGTAATCTAGAACTACAGAAAACCATATTTCGAGCACCGACGAAGTCGATCAGTCCTAACCCATTTGGAAATGTTTCTTCACGGAGGCTTAATTTACAGACCTGTTGTGCCGAAGATGCCTTTTTGCCGGCCACTTCGGATTCCGTCTAGACGTTTTTCCATCGGGATGAATGCCAGGACTCAGGGACAAAGTCTCTCTCCCACCACGTATCCCACACCGATTTTTCGTTCCTTTAGATGGTCACTATAGTAAATGCCAAAAGGACCTGCCCATCTCATTCCTTGTCCCATCCATCGCACTCCTTGGCGGCGGTGATGTCAGTCACTCTCATGAGGACGCGGCTTCTCCCCAATTAAAGGACCGGAAATTCCAGGTAACTTGCAGTGTTAGTCATCAAAAGGTGGGTCTCTCATCCGAAGCTATTTTGTTCTTTTCATTGGTAGAGTTTGTTTACGTTGCGAGTCCTAAACCCAGCGCACAAGCCTGGGTAAGGATGTTTCACTTTCTCGCCTTAGCTAGCCTTCGAAAGAATGTTTTTTGGCTACCCAGAGGCTACCTCGGTCTAAGACCAGAAGTCGCTTCTGGTAATTGCCAAGAGAATGGCGCTCAGAGAGCTTTCCTCACTTGTGTGAATTTATACACATGACTCCATCCTCCCAAATGGATTAGAATTTTGAAGGTAAGACCTCACTAACTTTATTTCTGGATAAAGTTCTCTATTAGAAGCTTAATTTAGGTGCTAATATAAAACAAATGAGTCTGCGTAGAAGGACTATCAATATTTCTACACTCTCTTAAGCATTTAATTTGCTAATTACTGTAATCAACTAAACAATGGGGGTCAACGCTCAAGGACACACATATACACATGAAGCAAACTCAACAGACTGACTTGGAGCCTTTTGCTAAAGAGCACACAATTTGTATGGATTAGTCGGCAAGCTAATGGGTGGATGAGATAAGATTAGACAATTTACGCGCAGCTGATCCCACAAAAGGTTGTATACGTCCATGTAGTGCGGTCTATGTGATAAGCTCTCACTCACGCTAGAATGTGGTTTGGGACTTGGGTTGGTGCAAATTGCAAAGTGTCGCTTGTTAAATCACGTGAACTGGTATAAATCGTCGGTGGCAGTATGAGATTGGATACAGCAGTCAGCTCTACACACAAATGCAAACAAACAAGTAAGGCATACAACGGTATATATGTAATTCTAGAGACACAACTGACAGCAAAATGAAACCTGCCACCATTGTGTTGTCAAAAGGATAGCATACAAATATTATATGAACACACTGATACGTACACATATATACACAGTTGCAGTGAGCGGGTTTGACATCGCAGCAGCATGTGATATGCTGGTCCACATTTGTAGGAGCACTGTTATGTCGTAATTTGCTGCACTCAATGACCGGGACATTATGTGTTGCTATACATTTCAAAGGACAAATGACGATGTATGTATGTGTGTGAGCCATACATATATGAACAACAGTGCGCGCTCCTTCCAAACCCTTCCTTGTAGTAAATCGTGTATTCTTTTTTGCTGACAAATCCTGACAATGTGAATCATTGATCGGTGTAAAGGTTGACTGCTTTTTGGCATGGCGGCATGGTGTCTGTGACTGACTTTGAGCTATTTACTTGCCACACACACGTTCAGCTGCCATTGCTGTCGCTACTGACAGATTTAATTGTTTGTAAATTAACTGCAACGATTGAGTGCGTTAAAGGCTTGAAGTGGCGGGGGCAGAGTGCAGTTCTTAGTCGGATTGTGGGTGTGGTTAAAAAGTGTTTAGAGTTCATTTGAAATGTTTGTTAGACTGTGATTTGCATTTAAATGAGACATTTACAATCGGCGACTGTGTGTAGCCTCATTCAGCTGGTTGATTGCAGAAAGGGTCAACTGGCGCATTGGTCCATGATGGTGTGCGCTTTAGCTCATAGACATAATACTTTTGTTGGTTGATTTGTGTGCTTGGCAAGTTGAATTTGTCGGCGAATAGTTTGGAATTAGTTTACTTTGTAAGTGGTTGGGTTAAAAAATCAATTTATTTAATGAAAGTTTATATTGAGTTAAGCGTCGGACTAGGTGTGTCTCTTAACGGTTTTGTTTTTAATGATACCAGATGGGAACCTTTTTAAAGGAATTCATGATTCATTGCATTATAACTTGCCGATTGAAAAATTTGGAATAGATATTTATTTCGCAAAAAACTTTGTCGAATTTTGTATATCAACGACCAAAAGTTAAACTGTTTTTAAATTGCTTATCTCACTTGGATAGCTTAGGACGCCGGTTCATCTAAAAAACTCTTATATACTGGATCATAAGCCCCTTAAAAATCAACAAATCACTTTGAGCCTATCACAAATTTGCTGATACCTCTAATGCTCCGGCTATATCTTCTGGTTTGCTAGAGTTAAAACTACCAAGCGGTTTCAGTCGCAGTCTTGTAAAGGCTGGATAATGTAGAAGAAAGTGCATGGATATTTTTACCTCATCATCCTTCATACCCCCCTAAGAACTAGCGTTCGCCAAGATTCTTAGCCTAACGAATGGATACCTATTGGACTGTGACCAGAAAAAAATACGATTGCTCAAGGTAAGTAGTTCAGTAGATCTCCTCCAAAAGGACCCCACAAATGCACAAGAGATGTTCTTCAATCAGCGCATGCATAGCGCACGCGAGGCCCATTGGTCCAGTGCGTGAACGCAAGATGTCTATGGAAGTACTGGTTTCCATTCCGATGTGAGCAGGGCAAGTGTGAATTCTCTGGCTAGCACGTCGAATTTGCAGTTGCCAGGGGTTCCGCTGTGATCAGACAACCAAACATATTTGATGTAGCTAGCTGATATTTTTGTGAGGGCAGACCCTCTTTGACAAACTTTGAATCCATAGTTCGTTACGCCACTGTGTTGTTGGAGTAAATGTTTATTTTCTTGAAAGAGGTTCCACTTCATAGTAGCATGTCTGCTGGCAAATCGAGAATACTACAGTGGTCCGTTAGCGTAAAACTACAATTGACCGGAATCCCTTACAGAAAGCTTCCCCTCAAACATTATTTTCTAACTTCGATCAACCTTGAAAAAWCTCACTACATTTCTTTTCCAGCATTTTCCCCCATCCACATATTCCTCGTCGGTAGGTGAGCAGCTAAGAAACCGTCAGCAGTGGTCTCTCCAACGCAGTAATCTAGGTTTTAGGGAATGCAGTTGGAGGAGGAGTGAATTGTGGCGTATCTTTTTTCGAAACAATTCATATACCAGCTTCTTTGAGCCTTAGAACTCACTTCGCAGCACCAATACCTGCCGACAATGCCAACGGGTGCTATGTTTAGAATGTCACTAAAAGTTAATGTTGGTATAGTGCGTAGTGCGCTGGAGATGCCGTTGGGAGCCCTTCTGTGGACACGTTCAAGTCTTTTAGCAAATGCAGCCTTTTTGAGTACGCTCCAACAGACGAAGATATCATACAACATTATTGGCTTGAATGTGATTTCAAAATCTATGTCATTGTACGGATATTTTCTTCTAGTTGATAATTTTTCATACACGGAGAAGACCGGAGTAACTGCAGCAGTACCCGGCATTACACTTTGTAATCCTAAAAGATGTATAAATATACCATTACAGTTCAATTTCTTTCCTCTATATATTTGGAATAAGAGTTTTAAAAGAAGCCTTTGAAGCACACACATTTTTTAGGTAAAAAGTATAGATATTAGGTCTATGTCACGAATAATCAGATACAAGATAAAAACTTTTAGGGTTGCATGCGAAGGCGGTTGTTATTTATAAAACAAATCCAAACCGTTATCCATTGCTTCATCAGTCTCTCTCGGAAGAAATATGACAAAGTTATGAAGAAAATGTCATTGTAATCTCCCTTAGCCATTTGCTTCTGCTTTTATTTTCCTTGTTTTGAACAGTCACGTGTCACATAAAGTTTCCCGCGGGCAACTTGTCAATGTTAGCGCTTCTAATCCTGCCAACAGCAAGCATACACTCACATACATTTGTAGATATGAACTTTCGGTATTCTTATCATGCGTGAAGCAAACAATTTGTCTTGAGCAAATACATACCTACAAGTAAACTATTTAAAAACAGGACGCCGAGAGCTGTAGCAAAAGGAACACAACAACAAAAAACCACCGACAGGAAGGCGACAGTAAAAAAAAACGAAAAATGGGAAGAGCTTGTTAGGTTGATAGTAAGAAAAAGTTAGCTATAAATAAGACAAAGTAAAGCTGAAGTAAGGATGAAGTGTAATGGCAGGCAATGAGCAACAGCGTTTACACGAAGCACAAAACAGATAACGAGTGAAGCAGTTTAGACGCCTGCAAGCATGCAACGGATACAAGTGTGAAGCTGTGTGTGTGTTTGTGTGAAGACAACTAACTTAATGGTGTGGCATAACAATGACGACGCAACGACTGTCAGGGTGGGTGGCGTGCAGCACATAAATACTCGGCATATATAAGTTGAAAGCGCTGTATGTGCGATGATAAGCGAAAATAGTGCATAAATATTTGTGCAACCACCCACACGCCGCGTGCAGCTGCAGCTGACAGAGAGTATTTATAGCAAACTAATACATTAAAGTCTACACACACACACACACTCACACACAAGCGTAATCGTTTTTCCTCGCTTTTCGCTGCTCTTCGCGTGCTTGCAGCGTCTTCTTCGTTTTTATTGCCAAACACATTTTAAAGTTCATTGACATTTTTTCAATTCATGCCACACACACACACACCCACCCACCCACACACCACAAATGTAACCAACTGGCCGCTGTTATAGCAAGTTGCATGTGGCAAGTGAGCGTTGGTATGCGTTGCACTTTGTATGCAGCTAGTCAAGCTGAAAGCAAAAATAGAGCTGAGCAAATAAAAGGATGTTGAAATCGCCGTGGCGTTGGCGTCGAAAAGTATGCAACGCCGAGTTGCAAGTCGCGACAGTAAAGTTTATTTGATGTCAACAATGACGCCACAAATGCTGCCGCTGCCAACGTGCAACATGCCACCCACAGCAAGCCACATCCAGCGCCGCATTCGCTTGTTCGGTTTCGGTTGGCAGAAGTTGGCTGCTTGCGCTGATCCCTGCTTGTTGTTTGCACTCATTTGTTGTTGTTGACCGCTCCTTGTGCTCATTTCGTCTCAATCTATTTTGGGTGTGTTTTTGTGTATTTTTCAAATGGGTTTTTGTTTTTGTTTCTGCTGCAACTCGAATGCAATTAAATTTGCTGACTTTTTATTGTTTAACGACGCTCGATGACACTTGATGATGCATTATACTGAGCGCGAGCATAGCCTTGCCGGGTAATTAGGGTCAATAAAAGCAAGTGTACTCGTATTGGAGGAGTTGATAGCGAAATGGGCGCAGTGGTGAACACAAAGCAGTCACAGGACAATATATTTAATGGCATTATTTGCGAATTGCTGCGGCGCTTGTGGTTGCAGTTTTGAGGTTAGGTAGCATAAAGTGCTTTTTAATACCTTTTTAACTTAAAAAAAAAAGAAAACCATTTATTTTAGCTGAACTGGAGCTTTAATATTGTTCACAGGTTCATTTCTTATGGCAGAAAAGGATATAAAAAGGATATTTTGCTTGATTTTGATCGTTCAGTTTGTATAGCAGCTATGTATATGCTATAGTGGTCCGATTTGAACAATTTCTTCGCAGATTGTACCATTGCTTTAAAGAATGATCCGTGCCGAATTTCGTGATGATTTCTCGTCAAATAAAACACTTTATCATACGAACACTTGATTTTGTTCGTTTAGTTTGTATGGCAGCTATACGCTATAGTCAACCAATCTGAACAATTCGTTCGAAGATTATAGTATTGCCATAAAAAATAACCCATGCAAAGTTTCGTGCAGATATTTCGTCAAATCAAAAAGTTTTTCATACAAGCACTTAATTTTGTTCGTTTGGTTTGTATGGCAGCTATATGCTATATATATATATGCTATAGTGATGCGATCTGAATAATTTCTTTGGAGCATGCATTACTGCCTTAGGTAATAACTTGCGCCAAATTTCGTGTTATATCTCGTCAAATAAAAAAGTTTTCCGAACAAGCACTTGATTTTGCTCGTTCAGTTTGTATGGCAGCTATACGCTATATTACGTCGATCTGAACTAATTCTTCGGATAATGCATCAGTGTCTTAGGTAATGATCTACGCCAAACTTCGTGTAGATATCTCGTCATATAAAAAAGTTTCTGTATAAGCACTTGAATTTGATCGATCAGTTTATATAGCAGCTATACGCTATATTACGTCGATCTGAACTAATTCTTCGGATAATGCATCAGTGTCTTAGGTAATGATCTATGCCCAACTTCGTGTAGATATCTCGTCAAATAAAAAAGTTTTCCGTACAAGCACTTGATTTTGCTCGTTCAGTTTGTATGGCAGCTATACGCTATAGTGGCACGATATCGGTGATTCCGACACATGGGTAACTTCTTGGGAAGAAAATAACGTTTTCAAAATTTCAGATTGATATCTCAAAAACTGAGGGTATATACAGACCGACAATCGGACTCAGCATATCAGAGTTATCATTTATATGTGTATTTTATAGGGCCTCCGACGTTTTTCATTGCTATATCTACATATATATATTTATATTAATAATCTCTCTTTTTTCAGTCTTTCCGACCGATCGCACAGTTGGTTGACTGCAACGCGCACAACTATCTGGCCAATCGCAAGAAGTTATGTTTTTTTCTTGGTGAAATGGCCAGCTGTCAGCGTTTACGGTTGGCTGATCGTCTCCATTTATAAGTAATTGCCGGAGACTGGCCGTGGTCGTTGAAAATGGTGAGGCCTAATAGCTCTGCGACACATTTAGTAAAGAAATATACGCATCAACTAAGACAAAAACAAAACTATATATTTATTTATGTATGTATGTATGTACTGTTAATTTATAAGCTTATACGCCACTGATTGCTCAGCATTGCTGTCAACTGCAATTTGCAAATGAGCCGCCCTTTAAGTTATCGATGTATGTGCATATGCGCAACAACAACAATAAGGTTGGTCGGTAATGCAACAGTCTACAAATTAAATGGCTGCCGCTAAATTATAGTGTCGCCGACATTGAGCCGCTAAACTGGTTCAAGCTTGCTGTTGAGGGCGTGTCAAAAGGGTCGACATGCAAACAAATGCACTTACATTCACATATGCATATATCGCTATGCAAGGGCACAAGCTTAGTGCAGACAGTGACTTTGGTTAATCAAAGTCACTTTTGGTTTTTTGGTTAAAAAATGTATGTATGGAAAGAATTTAGTAGTTAACTAAAACACCAAAATTTTCAACTCACACGTTTTTCAGATCGCTGACGTTTTAAGAATATTACGGTATTTTCGTGCATTTTTTCTTCTGTCAGTCCGTCTGCCACTCAGACTTTTAGTTTGGATGTAATTTCCATAACAAGTGTTGATTGCCACTAATTCGTCATGGTTGATTAGTGAAATTCGTTCCGTTTAACCTGACAGCTTGACAACAGCTCAAGGAGCTTTAAGCTCGAACTTTCATGACAGGTTAAATTTACTTTGTAAAAGTATACTGGTGAACTGTATAATTATGGAGATATATACTTATTGTTGACTTGTAAAAAACTTATGCAGTTAGGAAGGTCCGCACCTAGTCCTTAAAAAAAAATTGTTACATATTCGACAAAATTAGGGAGATTTACAAACAAATTTAAAATTATTATAGAAATTTATTATACAATTTTGAAAATGTAAATTTTTGGATGAAAATATATTTTTGAAAATGTATTCTAAAAAAGTAGTATGTACGTAGCGACCGGCGGTTTAAGAACAATAAAGCCCCAGGATCGATAAATCAACACAAAGCTTTTCAAAGCCGGCGGCGACGAACTGAAGAGGGGCATGTTCCAGCAGCTAAGCATCATTTGGCCGGATGAGTACATGCTCAATGATTGAAATAGGAGATTACTCCCCTATCCCTCCTCTATTTATCGTGGGATAAGAATTAAAGCCAGTGTAAATAAAAATTAACAGTGTGGCTTCAGATCTGGAAAATCGACCATATACCAGTTTTGACAACATTGATAGGAGCTGCCTATTCTACGCCATGAACAAATTTTGTGTTTCTGTGAAGCTCATACGTTTAAGCAGAATGACGTTGTGTACAATCATCAGCTCTGTCGAAGAAGACTTTGGATAGGATAATTTCCTTTCGTGGATCTTTTTCAATATAATGCTGGAAAAGTGATACAAGCCGCTAATTTCACCCTTAAAGTATAATAAAACATCGCTAGAAAGAAAACCGAAAAATATTGGTCTTTTGGTGAACGAGGGGAAGGCAAAGCACCTAGAGGCCATATATAGTTCAAAGACTTTCGCGTCTTGAGAACTACGTCACTGTTGGCAGCTATACATTTAAAAATGTTAAGGGCTTTATTTATCTCGAAAGCAGCATAAATTACACAAATAATCTAAACGTGGAGATCAAACGCAGAATAACTCTTGCCAACAGGTGCTACTTTGGGAACGGTAAGGAATTGTAAAGCAGATCCTTCTCTCGACGAACAAAACTTACGCTCTATAAGTCTCTCATTATTCACTTTCTAATACACTACGCAGAAACATAGACGATGACCACCCAATATGAGAAAGCATTTGGAGCAATCGGGAGATTTGTTCTTTGCAATATCTTTGGAGTCGTCCGCGTGAGCTTCGAATACCGAAAAACTTCAAACCACGACCTATATGAGCTCAACAGCGACATGGATACAGATAAGCGCATACAAATTCAATGAATGCGCTGGTTAGCCGTGATGGAAGACGAAGCTCCTTCGATTTGGGATCCATGTTTGAACAACGAAGGTCAACCCATCCAAGTGCTTGCATTGGTTTTGTGTTCTTGGCCTAGAAAGACCCGCGGTTGTCGTGCCAAAGAATGAGAGAAGTACGTGGATGGCATTAGCTTTCAGTAGATCTTTGTTAGTACCCATATTTTTATTGAACTATCTAATGCTATGATCATTTCTATTAAGGAAATATAGTCAAGGTATAGCTGAATTGAGTTTTTGCATAGCGACCTATGATCTATTGTGACTATCCTATATCACATAAGGTCATAACGGTAAAACACTCTGAACTCTCTGTCACGATCGAGATAATCATCTGGATTCTGGATTGATCTCTGCTTACGTAGATGGATCCAAGGGGTTTGAGCCTGCTACTGCAAATTGCTGGGCAAGCTAGAATCATGAGCTCTAGGGTTTCCGGTTCCTTCTCGCAAAACTGGCTGTTTGAACAAGAGATATTGAACAATATATAGATCTTCTCTATGGGAATCGATCGAAAGACCAAATCTCTTCTAGTTCCTTAAAGTTTATATAACTTACGCAATCGCTCAGATTGTGGCGTATATCTATCCACACATGCATTAAATGTTTATGCTGAAATACCGACATTTAGATATTATAAACTTCTTAGTCATACTTTCCGCAAATAAGCAAAGGTAAAAACTCATGAAAGTCAACTATCGCTAAATAAATGCTGAAGGTTATCGCTATGAACTCAACACAAACCGCTTTTTACGGGAACAATTAAAAGCAAAGACAAGGATAACCTAAATTATGACTAATCCGAGCAACGAAAGGTAACACACAGCCAACCAAACATGTTGCTACATAGCGAGTGTTAGTAGAAGAGATCAACAGAAGATGAAAACAAACGCATAAAATGCGAATTGGTAAAATTCCCAAGAAACTGCGCCGCACGTGAGCGCCCAAGATGGTTATTAACTGCAAAAATATGAACTGAAGCAAAACAAAACCAAAAACGGCGGATAGCCATGCCAACAGGTGAAGAGGAACGCAAGCACAAACTAAAAAAAGAAATAAGATAAGAGTAAAATACTATAAACCTCTACTATTGAAGCGCAGCGAAGAGGCAGCCACTTGTGGGCCCAGCGCAACGCAGCAAACAGCCGAGAAAACGATGCGACGTGACAGATTACAAAACGTTTGACACCATGCCGCGCCGCGTGCAATGTAAACAAGAAAAGCGAATGCAAAAACAGCATAAAAATAATAAGAGCAACTATAATGAGAATCGTATGGGCTAGAGTGTGGCGTACAAATAGTAATATTGCACTCGCAGCTGCATAACAAACACTAGACTTCCATATGAACTTGCCACACATTTTCGTTGCGCATATGCGAATCATAAATACAACAAAGACAGGAGCAGCAGCATCAGCAAGAACGGCAGCCGAGTGAGCAAATCAGTGCAATCACTGTCCGCCACTGAGCGCTCTAATATGATTTAACTGCCGCGCAGCAGCGCATGTGCGGCCGATGTGCCAAGCGGGCGCTGCGACAAGTGGCAGCCAGCGGCAATGCATGCAGTCAAGCAGCCAACCAGCCACCGTGTCAGTGGCGCATTTGCTTGGCCATGGTCATAGACATGATCAACGTAAGGCGCTGCTTTGCCGGCGCAAATTAATAAGCGAGCAATCAGCTTGCCACCAAACGGCAGCACAATCAGCGGCACTGGCAGCCACATTTGCCTTGAGATATGCAGCAGCAGCAGCAGCAGCCGATGACGATGATGCTGGTGATATAAAAAATAAACAACAACATTATGTGAGGCGTAAGAATGCCACGCTTGTTGTTGTTGCTGTTGATTCGTCACTATGCACGTACAGCTGCAGCACGCCACGGCAGCAGCAACGTGATGCGCCACAATTGCACGTACGTTGTACACCTTCACGTCGTTTTCGCATACATTTTCCAAGTCGACTTTGTTGTTTGCTATTTTTCAACGGCGCTAAGGGGGTACTTGGTACCACGAGAGCAACACAAGTAAAAGCAACAAAGTAGATCGAAAGCATGGCAGACATATACACATATGGGCATAAGAGACAAGATATATTTATAGGCATAAAGCTGTGTTTGTTAATAAGTTTTGCTCGGCTGTAGCACTCGTATGGAGTTCAAGTACACCTGCGCATGCGCACCGGTATCGTAAGGTGTTTAAGTCGTTTGTATGCGCCCTTTCAACATCCTGCGGCGATTCGTAGTGTGCATTTGTTGCTCTCTTCAAGCCTTTTTTTTGAGCCAGCGTATAGAGAGATATTTCTTGGACAACGAGGCTGCCGTGGACCATTTCTATATACATATATAGTATATGCATTCAAAGCAATATCTGTGCATTCTTTATTTCTATTATGATTAGCTGCATGCGCATCATCGCCATCACCTTTCCCAGCATCTCCGTTTTGGCCGTGAGTGACGCTGATTGTTATTATAGTGGGTTGCCGCTTCACTTGTGCGCGTAATTGCATTGAAAGTTATGAATTCGAGTTCGTCTGTCCTTTTTGTTACGATATTTTTCTTTTTTATGTACATTTATGTTTTGTGCAACTTTGGTCCACAACGGAAGGCCCGAGTGGTTGCACTTGTTGCAGTTTTTGCTACGACTTGTAGTTATCGCTTGTGGGAGGAAACCGACATATAACTTATTAAATTTTGGTGGATAGATAGAAAATATGGATTAAAAGTGAAAGCTAACTACTTTTCATATGGTACAGCTTTTTTTCTAAATTTGTTGTATAAATTGTTAGTATAATATTAGGAAATATTTATTAACAGTTCTTACAAGTTTCACAAAAGTGCATAGAGTCTGACCTAAACATTCTTTCAAGATGTCAAACCAGTAGTCGCATCAAGTTTTCATTCCCTAAAACCGCTTTGGACCACTCCATGTCTAACCTCAAACTTTTTGTTTTCGAAAGGTGAGATTCGTTGAAATTGAAAAAAAGTTACAGTTGTTCAAAAATGACTGAAAATATTGAAAAATCGCTATATTTTGAAATTTTTATATAAAAAAGTGAAGAATGCCACGCAGGTAACCAATGAAATTTGTGAAGTTTACGGAGACGATGCTGTGTTTGCTCGTTAAGCACAACATTTCGATGTGAAAGATGCACCTCGCTCTATTCGACCTATCGATGAACTTTGGAAAAGAGGTTGGCTACAAAAAGAAGTTCGATGTTTGGACACCACATGAATTGTCTGTGAAAAATTTAATGGGCCGAATTAACTTCCAACTATTTCTGAAGCGAATGGTAACACGAGACAAAAAATGGATCAAATACGAGATTAATGTGGTCCAAGCGTGGTGAAGCTCAACAAATGGTCGCAAAGTCAGGATTGACGCCTCGAAAGGTTATGCTGAGAGTTTTTGTTGGGATTGGAAAAGAATCATCCACTATCAGCCTGGACGAACGATTAATTCTATATTTTACTGTCAACCGCGGATGAGATTGAAGCAAGCAACCGAAAACAAAGGCCACAACTGATCAATAGATCAGTTCTAGATCAGACACATCTTTGATGACTCGGCAAAAACTGGAAGAGCTTGGTTGGGAAATTTTGATGCTTCCAACATATAGCCCTTGCACCATCGTACTGTCATTTGTTTCGGTCAATGCCTAACTCCCTTAATGGAGTAAAATTGGTTTCAAGAGAAGCTTTTGAAAATGACTTGTCGCAGTTCTTCGCCGAGAAACCAGAAAACTTTTACACGGATGGAAAAAGGTCTCGAGCGGAAAAATGGCAAAAAATGATCGACCCAAATGGTACATATTTGGTTCATTAATATAAAAGTGAAGATAAGGCGCTTGAAAATCGTCAGACAAGTGTTAGAGAAATAGCAAGAGAGCTCGACATCTGTTGCGAGTCTGTTCGAATGATTTTGGTGGATATTTTGGCTATGAAACGCGTTCTTACTTGACTTGTCCGATAATGCTGAATTTTTAAAAAGAGTACTTTAAAGCGGTAACTTTGAGCATGCCCACGTTCATGGAGAGCATCATAACTGCCGATGAGACATGGGTTTATGAGTATGAAAAGCAAGTCAACAATCATCGGAATGGAGAGGAAAAACGAGCCGAAACCAAAATATCATGCCGAAACCGCTAAAAATTTTAGATGATGCTTATTATTTTTTCAATATTCGTGGTTTGTTGCATCATAAATTTGTTCCGGAGGGACAGATGGTCAATAAGGTGTTCTTTTCGACCGTATTGAGGCCTTTGCGTGAGGACATCCGTCGAAAAAGGCCAGAATTGTGGAAGATCAATCCATGGCTTTTACACGATGATAATGCACCATCGCATCGAGTAAAGATTTTTACGGAATTTAAAACCAAAACGCAATGAATACCATCGATCAACCACCAACATTGTAATATGAAGAAGCAATGATTGAACAGAGAATAATTTGGATTATGACCTAGAAAATTTATTTTTAGTCTTATAGAAATGTCTGTGCCAGAACCAGTTGAGCAACAAAGGAGTCTGACATCATTTAGCAGAAAATCACTAAAGGCTGAACTTGTAATTGTTTAACCGGCATTAACGCGAAAATATTTGTGTCTGACACTTCTGGTATGTCTCTAATTAGAGAGGCAATTATAATTAGCATAATAAGTTATACTAATATTTAAAAAGCTACGCAAATTTGTACGCACTTGAGCATAAATACATGCATCTAATTAGATTGCGCAGATGCCATGCAAAATTCCTTTTAATAATAACTTAAGTATATATTTATGAGTTTACAAAGTTCCCATTCCTCATGTTCAAGGTGCAAGCTGTTAGTATCCAGTGACAATAAAACAGGCGTAAAACAATATCATCAACATATTAACAAAGTATTTGCATGTCAACAAGCAAAAATTGCAGAAAAATCGCTAAAAAGCAAAGGAGACACTAAGTGCGACCAGCTAAAATTCGCCACATTTGCAGTTATGATTTATTTGCGTCACCAAAATGCAAGAAAGTCGGGCGGAAGCCTGAAATTGCATGCGAGAGTATAACTACACACGTCCCATGTCTTTAGCAATAACGCGTATTTGCGCAGTAAATTAGCAGCAGAATGTGAAATGAAAATGTGGAATGTGAAGAATAAAAATAATTATAAATAAAACTGAGGAAATATATATATATGAATGTATATTAAACATTGTATATAAAATTTTATGAAAGTTGGCAGAAATGTTGTTCTTAATCTTTTGGCTGATGAAACTTTTAGCGTTAATCGCGTAAATATTTACCGGATGTAGCAGGTGCAGTGAAACTTGAGAACGGAATATGTGAAGACTATATAACAGGTCAGTTGAAAGGTCCCCGTTCTGCCAATATAATTTTATTCAATATAGCTGTATTCAAGGCTGATTATAGCTATGCTCCAACTTTTCGATACCATTTGTGTTATACGATTTGCCCTTTGCTTGAAAACAGGCATCAATTTTGGCGACCACCTCTTAATTCGACGAAAATTTCTACCCAGCGAGTGTTCTTTTGAGTTCTGAGAACTGTAACTTGCTGCTGGAGATCCAGATCTGGGAAAAACGGTGGATGCGAGGGCAATGCGAAACTCAATTTACGGGTTTTTGCCATCATTTTTACGGACTTGTGACACGGTGCATTGATTTGGTGAACAGCATTTTCTTTTTCTTCAAATGCGCCGTTTTTCGATGATTTCGTCCTTCAGACGGTCTCATAACGCTATGTAATAGTCGCGGTTGATGGTGCTTCCTTTTTCAAGGTAGTCAATAGAAATAAGTCTATGCGCATCCCAAGATACAGACGCCATAATCTTGCCAGCCGACTGTTACCTTTTTTCAACGCTTTTGGGGCGGATCCATTGTGTGCTATCTACCATTGTCATATATCGTTGCAAAAACTCGACTTTATTACACTTGAACTCTTGCGAATCATCATCTCCTCATTGTTTTCATCCAAGATTTTTGTTTAAGAACTCTTTTAGTGTTTTCCTTGGTAACAACAACTTTAGGGCGCCCACTGGTTCCATCGTCCTCAGTGCTCATTTCACCCAATGGTTGATTTTCGAGGTGTATTGGTTAAACAGCATTTCTTTTCCCCAAAAAGCAATATTTTACCAACACTCGAAATTCTTTTTCATCCCTCTTTTACAATAACAAAAGATGCTTCCAAACTTAGCAAGGTTTTACTGGGTTTGGGACTCGCCACTTAAAAAACAACCCAACGAAAGAACGGAAACAACCTGTTGTTGTAAACTCGGTTGTAACCACCTAAGCGGAGTCTACGCCAATAAAAAAGAAGAAAAGTTGCTTCACTCAAAATGATATAATTCACAAACTAGGATTCCGATAGCTGTCAAATTTATACACGCGCCTTTTGAAACTTAGGGCTAAGTAAAAATCATATGAATTTAATTCCAGTAGCGGCAGGTGGTGTCTCTTCGGGTATTTTTTAAGTGATCTGTTAATTCTTTATCATTTTGTAGGATTAGTACACGTCTTTACAACTTTTCATCATAGAAAACCGAAATTTCTCGAGAACTATTCAACCGATCTTCATGAAATTTTACACTAGTCTTTGACTTTAGACTTGTTAAAGACTTGGACGAAGGTTTTTTCGATTACAAAAATCCAAATTTTAGTTTTTTTCCTTCCTCCGACTTTTAAGTTAAAGTTTTAACTAAAACACATATTTTTTCACTTTAGGTAGTCCTCATTCCGCTATCGCGAGCGCATTTTTTCCGAGGGGTGACCGGAAATGGCGTTGCAAGGGTCGACTTTAAAATATTTTTTCCAAAATTTTTCCAAAAATTTCCGAATTTCTTTATTAATACTGTATGTTTGTAGCAATAAAAAAAAATCAAAATATTTCATTCTTATTTATTTGAGAAAAAAAGTCTATGAAAAGCGCTGTTTTTTACCCGAGGATACCCATGTCGCTGGTAGCTCCGTCATGCCTCTGCAAAGTTTACTGTTTTTTTTTGGCATTAGCAATGCGAATTTATTCATTGTAAATTAAGTTCGTACGAAATGTCTATTTAAACTTGTACAATTTGGCATTATTTTTGCATAAAAAATTATTAACAGTTGTGAACATATTGACAACAACAAATTGGCTAGTCACGTTCTACATCGACGCCGTCGGCAACTATGAGCGAGTAAGCGCACTACGTAACATATGCATGAATGTCCGTCCGTCGTACACCGCAACCGCCGGCGGTGTTGTGCTGAACCGCGTAGCATTGGTGTCGCCGGTGCCGCTTAAGGTGACGCTACTGGTGCCGTGTATCACCCGCTGCTTGGCACTGTTCTCGCGCTATCGAATTTTTTTTACGCTGCATATTTTTTCAACAAATATTTGTAAGTATTTGACTACCATTGCATATGCAGCTTTTGTGTGTCAGTTTTCAATTATTTGCCGTTGTTGGCGTTTGTCCGCACATTTATGTGGGCGTGTCTGTCCACCTGTAAATTGGAAAATTTAATTTTCTCATTTGCCCACACATAAGCGTTTTATAAAGCGCTATTTTTGTTGTTACCGTTGTTGAGTACGGCCGTAAGTCAGTGATTGCGCGCTGATCATTTGACCATTTGATTGTCACCTCTTTAGCTCTGTTTTGTTTTTGTTTATTTAGCAATTGTTGTTTCACTTTGTGTTTGTTGTGCTTTTTGTTGTTGCTAATTTGTAGCTATTTTTCCAAATTCGGAATGTTGGAGGTGGTTTGTGGCGCCAACGAATATAAGCGTGTGATAAATCTTTTCGGAATTATTGCATACAAGACTTGTATGTAAATCGGAGCTTATTTATTAAGATAAATAGATATCGGTATCGAAACGGGCGGCAATAAAGCAGAACGGTTCCATTAAAGTTACTTAAATATGCAATCGCTAGATTTCCAAATTAATATTTTTGGGGCAATTAATTCATTATGAGGCAATATCCGACATTCAGCATTAGGATTGGGTATTTGGGTATTAGGTATATGTAGTTACCTAAGCTATATTTATAAAAAAAAAGAAAGAACACATGTTTTGTTAGGTTAGGCTATGCTAGGTTATCCAGAGAAATCGCACGTGGGCTGCTGCAAGTAGTCTTTTGTAAAGCCATAAATAGAACAGCTTCGTTCGATCTTATAAGTAAGCAAAGCGCTTAGTGACCAATAACAACTTGCACAGGCTTTTAATTTCCTTTCTCAAAAGCTCGGTGGAATGCCCTAAGTGTTTAAGCCTTAATCTCAAAAAACACAGGACAGATAAGAAGGAAGTGTTGAGGTATTTCCAGCTCGTCTTCTTCCATATAGCTTCTGCAGCTGGCTTCCGGTAAGATTCCTATTCTTACAGCAATGGCGCCGATAAGGACATGACCTACTATAACCTTCACAACTGGGGAAAGGCAAGCTTTAATGAAGATCAAAGAGATCATTTGATTTCTTCCGATCGATCTTGGGTCAAAAGGATCTTGCGATAGCGTATGCACCGATGGTAACTCAGCGTTAGCCAAGCTCCCCCGGAACGCAGCAATCTAGTAATATAAGGCATGAGTAGATGGGACCACCAACTTGCTCGCATTCTACTGGCAGCGGTTCCAGGTTACCTTTGCTTGCCAGCTCATCAGCTTTACAGTTGACAGCGATTTCGCTGGCCTGGCGCCCATACTAGTCTTATCACATAGACTCGACGCCATTGTTAATCAGGTTAGACATTCCAGGACCAGCTCTGAACGCACTGTTAATGAGTTCAAGGCTAGTATCGCCGCCCTATTTGTACAACATAAAAAAAATTGGATATTTGAAATATTAATATAAATTTTGAGGTTAAGTGGAAAATATCTGTATACAAAAGTTATATAACTTTTTATTACCTACAATATTGCCATATAATTTTCTTCTATAGCAGTCGTTGTTTTGCTGGAAATCGAGAAACCCCATTCCTAACTCTTAAAATTCAACCACACCTCTCTGCATCCCTTTCACCTCCTCAGATAGTCCGTACATTATTTTTCTCTAACTTCTGCAGTTTTCTCTAAGGCTTCTGCAGTAGTCCCCTAACCAATACGATTAAAAATGAAGTTGCAACAGTCAGCTGGGAATTCATGAACCTATTTCTCCCTAAACGTCTGTGTTACCTATTAATATAAATTTTCAAAACACGTGCAAATATTGTAGAACCCTCTAAATAAGAACCCTCAAACATAATGCCACCGAAAGCATAGTCTGTACGCGACCCAGAGAAGTGACTCAAGTTTTCAGAAAATAACTTCAAGTTATTGCCCAGCGTATTACTTTCGTTCTGAAATATTTCAGTGCCAATCTGTCTAAACATTTTTCATTGGGATTTTCCTACCTATATTTATCTATTTGTCTACACATTTCTCAATAGCTAGTCTTTTACCTATATTGGGCTAAAAAAACACAATGTAAATATTTTTTAAACTCAGCCTGTCTATTTGTTTTCAAATTATTTTTTTTGTGACTCAATACAGTTAACCAAATATTTGTGTGCCAAATAACTCGGGAAACAAGTTGTTTCCAAAATTTGAACAGCTGATTTATATACACGATGGAATTCTCACTAAAAGCGCGCAAGAAATAATACTAAGCAATGCTGACGCAAATTCTAATTTTAAGATATTTCAGGAATTCTCGGGAGATTTCTAATAATTTTTGTTTAAGAGAATTTTAGACTTGCAGAATTTGTTTATAAGAAGTTTGAGTTGAGTATGAAAACCAGAAATACCTATATCATAACCCGTTTTTATCTGCTCGTTAGTGGATTCATATCACTTGTTCCAAAAATGGCTTACTTCGTTTGCCTACTGGGCTTATAGACTTTAGTAGTGATATCTTTGCAATGATTTTACATTTCTAACAACCTTTCTCGTACTTTAACCTTTAACGCTATTTTAATATTAGTTTGCACACACATATGTATTTGCATATTTTATATAAAATAGCATATGAACACATATATTTATAGACATACATATGTATAGCTGCGTAGTATTCAGGTGTATTTATTCATTTGCAATTAAATCGAAATATTGATATTTTCTCAACAATTTTGCTGCATTTTATTTGCACAAAGCATTTACACTGAAATTCTAATCAATAAAGGAATTTATGTCGAAATTTTGTGCGGATTTCGTCTTTTTACGAGATGAAAAGTTAGCGAATATATATACACTATCGCATAAGTATATAGCGAAAGGAATAAAAAAATAAAGCCGTTAATCATGAATAAATTGAAATTTAAAATTATCACAACGTAAATGCAATTGCACACAAAAAGGAAGAAAAACTGAGAGCGAAAAATGTAGAGTGAGACAATCACGAACGAGAATATACTACACGCTAGTGCTGTTCGATTTGAAGCAGTAAAGCAGATTGACGAAGTTGAGAGGCATACAAGTCGAAAATTAGTTGTTAGAGTGTGGAATAATATAAAAAACACTATTTTAGAGGAAGAAATCCTTAGAGACCCAAATAAGGCCCACTGTGTTTGGCAACTCAAGGGGTAATAAAATTGATGGATTTCTTTTCAAAGACACAAACTCTAAAAGTATACATTTATAAAGACATTAGGGTAAGTTAAACCAAATAATACTTATTTACGCTTGTAATAAATTAAATGATATACAAAACTCTTCATAATTTTTTCATTAACGTAACCTTTTAAAAGATATATAATACTTGTCGTTTGAAGTGAAAGCAATTTCTTTAAGGGCAACATGAATTGTATAACCCAATAAAAAAACCAAAAAAATTTAATAATATTTCATTAAGTTAAGCGTTTACGAAGCATTCATCCTCAAACATCAATGAAATCAATAAAAATATATATAAAAAAATTAAGAGACTATTCATTCAGAGAGACCAAATATTCTTCATTTTCGACCCACTCTAATAAACACAATATATATTATAAATGTTTAAAGAAAGTGTTATATATATGTATTTATAGTGTTTTACCATAAACGGGAGGAGAAATTAAGAAAACAACTAACAATATATGCTCTTGTTTCATTTCCAATTAAAAAAGAGTACAGAGTGATATGTTGGAACAGTGCAAAGTTCTTTGAAAGATATCAAAAATATATTTGCTGAAGATCACAATTTGGCAATTCGAAGACGTTCTCAAACATTAGGATTGTCTCCAAAGATAACCTGGCTTATTTTCAGAAAGGATTTACATATAAAATCCTTCTCATGAACTGAAGCCATCGGACCACCGTAAACGACCTGAATTTGCTGACTTTTACTTGGAACAATTTAAAAACCATAACTGTGTTTAATAAAAAATCATAATTTTCTATGGGCGATCACTTTCATCTGAGTGGTGCGGTAAATAAAGAATACTGTTGATTCTGGTGCAAAGAAAATCTACAAATGAGTTATGAACAACCATTATATTATCACCAAAATTAACAGTTTGGTGTGGTTTTTGGTCTGATGGATCAATTAGCAATCCTTTCGAAATGAAACTTGTCACCAGCTGTTACTGTCTATTAAGAGAGCGCTATATATCGACGATAATCAACTTTTTATGATCATAATCGGATGAAGTTGATCTAGACAACATCTGGCTCTAACAAGACTGGGCTAGATGCTACAACCGAGTTATTACGAGAAAGGTTTGAAGATTCGATTACTTCGAGAAATTCTGACATTGAACGGCCGCCAAGAAGTTGTGATTTAACACCATTAGACTACTCTGGTGGGGTTCGAAGTCATTGGTCTTTAGCAATAAACCAGACTATCTTCAAGCTTTAGAAGCCAACATTGAATGTGCTAGTCAGTGTCAGTGACTTAGAGGGAAAAGTATTTGAATATTAGGTTCATCGAAGTCATTTGAGTGATGCCATATTCAGAAGTATCGGTTGTACTTCAAGCTAAATAAAAAATATTTCAACTTTCTTAACAAATAGTGTATTTTTTAAAGAAATTATATCACTTTTATAGGAAGAGTCCGTATATTACTCCTTAGCATCGCATAAAATTCCATACTACGCCGACTTTCAGTGAAGCGTTGAGAAAAAAATCCAAAAATAAAGCTCCAATAAGCTTTTAAAACATTGGAGGCTACATATCGAGCTCTACATCAATTCATAATTCCATGTTATGAGGTGTACTCTGCACATGGCTGAAGGTGTTAGGGTTACCACCTTCACTACTCACTGCCATGCATATCTCTACTGCGTGTCCGTTTGTTGGTATTAGTTAGCTAACAATATTTTATTTTATTATTAATACTATTTTTTGTATGCGATTTATTTCACGCGCTCACGTTAATTTTAATGGCAAATGAGCATTTGATTTCAATTGAAAATACACATACAGGTATGCGCCACATGGCATTGTGCTGATGCGCTGTTTATTGACAAGCTGTGGAGCGTTTGCTGAATGAAGTACAAATACAACGCGGATGTGAATTGAAGAGCGAGCTGAATGGCGGTAAATATGAGCAACTGCTAGCTATAAAACTGAAGTAGATTGTTTATATTTATATGTTTTCCTTTTAGTTGTTGGATTTTTGTATGCAAATTTGTCTATACTTAGTGGCAGATGGCAACTCAGAATTACTGCTAGAATCAGCGTGTTTTTTACCACCTTTGGTAGCAGCTATTGCATACATTTTGGTGGACTTCATTTTACGCTCACTTTTTCAGAAAATGTGTGATAGTATTTGTGTTTGCCATTACTATTTATTATTGGTTGTTGTAAACACTGTTATTGCGCATTGATTTTTTGCTGAAATTGAAATATTACACACGAGTATAGATTTTTTAAGTAATTGAGCGAATGGTTAGGCTTTCTCATGAATGAAAACGAAGATGGCGTTGTGTCTATTTAGCACACATATTGAAGTGTTAATATGACTACATGGAGTATTCTTTTCGAAAAACCTGCAACGATTTTTGAGAGACATAAAAAGGAGGAGAAATTATTAAAAACTTTTAGTGCGAAAGTGTTTGATGATTATATCGTAAAAGCTGCAAAAGCTAACTTGGTTTGATTTGAAGAGGGAAGCGAAAAATATAGACAAAAAAGGTGAGAGTTCGAAATGCGTGAGTACGAAAACGTGACAAGCAGAGGTAACGCTCTAAAGATGGGCTGACTAACACACGGTTTCAAGACTGGAGCATACTCTTGTAGAACCACCAGAAATGATCTAGTGACTGATGCCCCGAACAAACTGAATATATCTGGAAAAGATCCGTGAAAAGAGGATCGACATACACCACGTTTCCGACGACTTCACAGGTGCTGTTGACAGTACGATAAGAAGCTGTTTTTATGCCGCGATGCCTTAATTTGGTATCCCCTCAAAAACAGATACGGCTGTGTAAACTGACCTTGAGCAATACCAAAGGCTCCGTCAGGATCGGGAAGGACCACTTCGAGTCGTTCGATACCAAACGAGGTTTCAGTAAAGGCGACTCGCTTTAGAGTGACATCTTCAATCTACTCCTGGAGGAAATGACTCGAGCTGCAGAGCTAAATAGATAAAGTACAATCAAAAGCGTACAGCTGCTGGCCTACGCCGATGATATTGATATCATTGGTCTCATCATCCGCGCCGTTAGTTATTTCTCCGGACGGGATAAGGAAGCGAAGCTAATGGGCCTGGTAGTGAACGAGCGCAAGACGAAATATCTCCTGTCAAAAAACAAACAAACAGTCGTCGCACTCGCGACTTGCTTCCATGAACTTTGATATACACGTAGCATAAATATTGCGCTGCTACTATTTTTATATATATTTATGTACATATAAATATATAAATATGTGCAAGCCAAATAAATATTTGAGAGACAACAGCTAATCATTTGATTACTGTAAATAAAAATATTTATAGAATTCCTTTTTGCATGTATATAAGAATTTTCACAGTTATTGCCACGAAACGGGGAGACCTTTGTAATGCAAATTTGGTCGCTTCCTCGCTGATTGACAAGCCATAATTTATCATTTATTTATAACAAAACATATGCATGCGCTTGTGCTTGTCTGACAGGTGGCGCATGTGGCTCATGTGGCTTTGCCGCCCACTCACACCATAGCCAGCGCGCTTCTCACGTCGTCTGCGCGTGCGCAGATAAATAATAAATAACGTGCCTCATTTACGTTACATTATTTGGGTGAGCAGCGAGACGTTGGAAATTTTTGAATATTTATTAAGTAATTACCACCAGTCGGATAATAATTTGTTGTGATTTTGCCGCAATTTTCCACCTACAAACACATACATAACTACATATGCTGTTTGCGTGAATTTAGGGTGCGGAAGTGGAGTCTGTGGCGTCTGCGTGGGTGTGGCCACTGCCCCTATTTTATGCTAGCTTTTAGTGATTTGTTGTTATGTCTGCGTTTGGGATTGTGTTGCGTTTCGCACTTTTCAGCGAAATTAATTCGTAATTATTTTGAAGCGTTGAACTGTTTGAAAAACATTTGCCAGTCACTATGTAAATTATTATTTGCCTCTTAATTAGCACTTTCGTTGGCATTATTTCCATTGTGCTGAGAAAATATGCGCCAAAGCATTAATGGCTGTGTTTCGTTTACAATTTCAGTGTCGATTTCGCGTTGACTGTTTTCTTGCGCAGACACACACATATGCGCTTATGTATCGCACGCCCACTGCGGTTTTGCTTTGCTGCGCGCCGCTTATGCGTGTTTGCATTCATCGATCCATCTTATCATTGCTCACGTCAAAGTCTTTGACTTAAGTGGGTATTTATTTTTAATTTACAGCGTTTTAATTATGCATACCCAATGGTGCGCCTGCGCCTGCGCACTACAAATATTAAAATTTACGCGTTTGCGTGTGCGTGCGTGTGCTTTCGCGCCGTAACCTCCTTTGTTGCCATTTGGTTTGACATTTAGTTTCTCTACACACACATACACATACAAAAATTTGACCAAAATTTATTATAATTAAATGTCATAATTCAGTGCGCCGTTATTTTTTTACTCATTTTACATACATATGTTTGCATAGCGGCTGCGTAAAGTTCCAAACATAAACACTAATACTATATATGAGTATGTAACCATATAAGCTCATAAGTCTGCTTAACCTTATATGGCGGTTTGACGTCTTCGCATCACCACAGTCTGTCAGCTGAGAAATTTATGATAGCAGTTTGGTAAGTATGTATTTCGATATTTTGGTCATTAAATGATTGACGTATGAAAATATTAAAAGTTATGCTTAACAATGAAGATGCCTACACTGCGCGAAACATTATATTTGAATTCCAAATTTGTAACCGGTTTTATTTGTAAAGCGCGATTGGCTGATAGACTGCACTTTATGGACAACTTACGAATATATTAAAGAAAAAATCATTATAAAAAATCTAAATGACTTTTAGAACTCAGATTATTAACATTTAAGAGAGGTTAGGTGCAAAGTTCGATCTTATGAGATAACTCACTTGGACAGCTTAAAACACCGTTTCGTTGTGATACCTAAAAAACTTTTACATATGTATACTTGAACATACGACCTGGAGCCTAGTCTGGGGCCTATCACATATTTATAATTTGTGGAAAAGACTAATGTCAATTTCGGTTATGTCATGTTTTGCCGAAGGTAAGACTACCGAGCTGTTTCAGCCGCAGTCTTGCAACGGCTGGAAAATGGAGAAGAAAGTGGTTGGCTGTTTCCACTTCATCCTCCTTCATGTAACTTCGAAAACTATCGCCCTATAAGATTTCTAGCCTTACCGCATGAATACCTATTAGGCAGTGACCAGTAAAAACTCCTCAGTTTGCGATAAGATGAACTTTGTTTAGGGAAAGTAGTTTTGTAGATCCTTTGCGTTTCACTTTAGGCCAAAGGCAATTCGTAGTAGCAAAGAGCTGATCGTCCACCAGCGCATGCAAAGTCCATTGGTTCAGTGCAATAATGCAGGACGCCAATGGAGATTCAACTCGGTCCAGGTGTGGTGCTATGACCAGGCTCTAAACGAGTCTGATGATGAAGAACTTGATGCTATTACTAGTGGGATAGATACTCCTTGACTAGCCTTGAGCGAAATAGTGCTAGTTTACTTCAGACGATCAAACAGGCTCTGGTTCTACCTGTATCATTATATGCTAGTACTTTATGACTAATTGTCTTCAGTCCAGAGATGCTGTTACTCGTCAGTAATGGTGCCTGGATCAGGACTACATCCGCTTCGTCTAGTTTTGGTAAGTTGGGGAAGTCGCCTTCGCATGCTGGAGGTAAATCTGGAGGCATCTCATTCTGCAGACTCTCCTCCAGAAGCGCTAGTTTAGCGCTGACATCGTGCTCGAACCGAATCTACTCAAACAACTGTTCGAGACTGAAAATGGAGACGCCAATTGACGAGCCGTTTTCAGAACTCGCTATGCCAGAGAGGCTTATGTAATTCTCCATATTCGTTTGACCATCTCCATCTGTCATATCCACCCCAACCTGAGCGCCATTAGCCTTGGCATCCGTCGGGAGTATTTTGAGGACTACATTTACGAACCCGTAGCTTATGTCTCTGTTGGCTTGGAAGAGGACCGATTGTGTATTTAGGTCTAGCGCCTGACGATATGGTGCCACGGTTCTCTCCAGCCTTATTATCCTCCAGTCATGTGTGGGTAGTGAGGGTTTGCATCATCTGAGGATAACTTCAATCTCTCTCGGAGAAAAAGGATCAGCTGACAGCCAGATGCGAGCCTACGGCGAAGCGGAAGGTCCGCCATGCCCACAGACTCCAACCTGGCTCCCACCCACCCGATAGATTGCCTCCTTATATAGGACAGCCGATCGCTCATTCTCACACCTAAGGAACTTATGAAGTTCAAGGTGCTGTTCGGCACTCTTACACTTAGGGGGTGGTCCATGGTTTCCTCTAACTACCTATAGGAAGACTGAGGAGATAGCCACCGCCACTCTCTTCCATTCTTCGTGGGAGATGACGTCATCCTATTTGCTGTGGTAGAACACGCCTCGCTCTATTGAGTCAGAGTTTTTTTCGCAGCCTTCGTTCGCAGCCTTCTTCAAAGAGAGTATTCCCACCCATGCAACCTTTGTCGCTTGACCGATAGTTTAGTTTTGGTTACGTCCGGTTTTGGCCTAACGTTTCGCTCAGACACCTGACTAGCTTATCACAATTATCGCAATAGACCTATAGATAGACTATATAGATACTATATAGATAGACTTATCACAATAGCGTTTTACGAGTTTGGCCATCAAGCGGCGATCTGCCTTCAGTTTCTTAGCTGTCCTTCTTCTTCTTTCTGTAGAGATCTTCATGAGTCTGGCAGAGATTTCTTTGCTAATGCTGGCGATTCCTCCGCATATGAAGGCAAAAGGTTGTATGACAAATAGTTGTCTTAACTGGGAAGGAATATATCATTACTAAGTCACACTTTAAGTATTATTACTGGAAGCAAAGACCTAGTGTAGGTGATACTTAAGAAGAATTCTGTTTCTGGTACTGACAGCAAACTCATCGGCTATTTTCGTGGTCGTGTCTTGTTTACATTTATTTATTGCAGTTCAATTCTTAAGAACCACTTGGCAGAGATATTTATCTTGCAATACCTAAACGCTGTCACATGACTACATGCCTGTGAGATTTTGTTTGACCAGCGCCGCCAATGTTATTGTTTTTATATTCATTGCTTGCCACCAGCCATTTTACCGCATAAATAAACACTAACTGAAATAGTGCAGTCTTCTGAATTTCTTTTTCTCCAAAGTGAGTTGCTACAAAATCGCTTCGGCATTAGAAATCAATCAAGACACGTGTGTTTTTATTTTTGCTTACGCTTTGTGGTGTCTTTTTTACGTGTTTTGCACCACAGGGTGGCGTGACAGCGTGGCGCCACCGCACGCATTGACAAAACTAACGCAAAAACGGTCATGTGGCAAGAAGGAGACAGGGCGCTGAGGTGACAAAGAATGGTAGTCGTATAATGGATGCACAAGTCTTCGACAAATAACAACAAAATTAGATATTTCGAACTTGTGCCTGTGAACTCTTTATGTCTCTGCGAGATTAGCGCCTCTGACTGCAGTTGGCTCAGAGATTTATTGCCGCGCATAAAACTTTGCAATCGTAAAAAGTGTAAAATTTTTATTAGAAATTGCATTTATTCTTCTTTACTACTTTTGGGGCAACAAAATTCACCAAAATATTTGTAACGAATTGATGGCTTGGAAACTAAGAGGTGCTTATGGTTTCTACAATGTTTGTGAGCTGAGATTATCCACTAGAAGTCAATGATTGTTAACACGATTGTTTACAACTTTATAAGTGAATATAATTGCGGAAGCAAAAGTTAATGAAAGAGTTTGTCTCAAATTGCACATTAAAAAAAAAAAAAATAGAGCCATCGTAGAGTGTGAGGGAGGCACTAAATGTTTCACACCCTCATAAATTTATCCAAGCTTTCATCGAGCAGTTTGTTGGTCCACAACTAACCAATATATAGGTTACAGCTCGGCAGCCCTTACAGCTCATTAAAAATTAAAGAAATTTTAATTCGTAACTCGTGCAATTACGTGTGAGTACGCGAGGAGATTATCGATTTCCAAGCAGGACACGCTAAAACAAATTTTCAACACATTTTCGAAAGCAAGAACAATAGCGAAAACCGTAAAGCGAAATAAATAAATATAAAACTAAAAAAATTTTAAGCTGTGAGAAATATTTTAATTAAAATTCCCAAAAAAGCAGTAAATCCCAGTGCAAAGCAATATAAGCCAACGAAGCACCTTCAACGAAAGTCCGGATTGTGGTGGCATGAAGCGAAAACAACAGACAACAAAAACACAGTGGTAAAAAATCGATCAGATAGCAAACTATAAACCAACAAAAGGTGGAGGAGCAAAATTAAAAACCACCAAAAATCGTCAATGCAAACAACAACAAGCAAGTCCGAGTCGCGCAATCGATTGCAGTAGCGCAAGTGAGACGCTGATCGCTCGTTTCAACGCGCAGCCAGACCGATCCTGCCATTGAGCGTGCATTGAACAGCCGCCGGTGGGCGTCGAAAAATGTGTGCAATAAAAATGAAATCGCTGCCGCCAAATAAAAAAGACAAGTCGCAATAATAAACAGCGCAAAACTGACGAAAATTAGGTCCGAGGCGTGGAATTGGTTGCTGCGCTTCATTGGCAGGAATTGGCAGGGAGGTGAATGTAGTGAAAAGGCAATGTCGAAGCGTAGAACCGCGTAGTGCTGAAGTGCTGTAGTCCATTTCCAAGGAAATTCACGCCAAAGCATTAAAATAAAATATATAAACGCAAGCGGGATTCCTTAAATTGGTGGCGCACAAATTGGCTGCGATTGTAGTCGGGGCTGTGGCCGGTGCGCATGCGTGTTGTCGCCGTCTTTCCTTGTCATCGTTAAAGATCGAAAAAGCGATCTTCGTTGCAATCAGCGCGATCGGTGCGGCAATCGATTGGTTTGCGCTAGGGTCGAGTTTAAGCAGCGATTTTGGCTGATCTTGTCGCACTGTTTGCACACTGCTGATTTTATTAAGCTTTTGTGTTGGTTTAGTATAGTGAATTAAAGACTGTAAGCTGTAACGCCCTCACAAGCTGGAGAGTTATTTTTAGTTGACGTTTAGGGAGTAAGGAAAAGGGATGCGTGTGTAGCTGGCGCTACATTTGTCAATATAACCGAAGTTAATTCCATTAAGTTAGAGTAATAGAAATCTCTGGGCTGTATAGCTAAGTTATGGCTAAAAATATCTAGAATTTTTATGTATGCATTGAATATTTTACTTTCTCCACAACCTATCTCAACATCTCTCCGCACAATCGCACCCTATCAGATAAGCGCACTGTTCGAACAGTTGTTCGAGCAAATGACAGTTGTTTGACGATCTCATTGCTCACTTGAATTTCACCACACACGCGTCCATTTCTATAATAAATATCTCACTTTTATTGGCATTTTATTAATTCGTTAGCGAGAAGTGTTGCATAGAAAGCAGTGAGTGTGGAGGAACATCTGTGACAGTTAACGAAATAATTTATGCGACATGCTTGATTGCATCGCCTTGCTGCTAACAACAACGATTTGTTAACAAGCCAAAGGACAAGACTTGAACGGAGTTCGTTGAACTTGATAAATATGAAAACAAACAGAAATTAAAGTGGTATTTGTTGCAGTAATGACCACGTAAAATGGAAAACGTTTTAGAAACGGTTTGTATTAAATATTTTTTTAGTGTGGATATTGGAAATGTGTGGTATTGAAGTCAACTTGTATGCCTCCTTTTTCATTGACTGTGCTTTTGGTGAAATTTTTCAACACTATAGCTTCTTAAATTAATACTTCCTGCCATTTACAGCCGACTTGCAGTTATTTTAACTAAAAGCATTGATAAGCAATGCCACTTAATTAAGTGCAACTGTACGGATTCACGAGAACTTTAACTTAGAGTTTTTTAAATCTGCCTTTTCTGCAGTTAAGGCTTCAAAGTGCAAATTCATTTTGGCGTAAATGCATTACAAATTAATTAAACCATCAATTGTGCTTTACTGAAAGTGCTGTAAACCGAAAAGTAGTAAAGATTACTTATTGATATGAGAAAATGAAATGCACAGCGCATATAAAAAATATCTCCAACAAAGGCAATCAACTTCAAAATTAAATTAACACTAAACATTTTAGCTCAAATCTTCCTTTTCTCTTAAACAATATAACGGGATTTTCAATAGGGATCTATAAAAGTAGACCAATATGGACAGTAAATGACGCCATATTTTTCCTGCTCTTTTGACATTTCTCTTTAGTAAGGTTTGCCATTTTAGTAAGGAAAGATATACTTGTTGGATGATATATCTTTCCTTAATAAAATGGCAAATTATTCAAATTTACTATCGAAATTCGGAATCAGTGGTCTCAACTTTAAGAGCGTTACGCCCAATTTTTGGTCGTCATAATCGTCCTGTCCGATCAACAATTGGGCATCTAGTGGAAAAATTTGAATCAAAGAAGTGCCCGATGTAACGAGAATATTGCTGCCGCTAGCGCGTCAATTGAGGAAAACCCAAATCAGTCTCTCACAAGTCGTTGGTGAACTCTATGATGTCACTGTGGCGAATTTTGCGAAAAGATCTTGGCCTACATTCTTACAATATCAAATTGATGTAAGAACTGAAGCCGCTTGACCATCAGAATCGTCATATGCTCGTGAATTGGGCTGAGCAATAACCTGAAAATGTTCTAGATTTTCATGGAAAAATTAACTTCGGTGATAAGGCTCATTTCTGGCTGAGTGGCTTCGTCGATTAACAAAAAATGCATTCTTGGTGAGGCGGTAATCCACACGTACCCTATGAGTCACCAAGCATGTAGAAAAATTACGGTTTTGTGCGGTTTATGAGCGGCGGCGTCATTGGGTCGTTCTTAACCCGTGATGATCAAGACCATGAATGGGAACCGCTACCGTTCAACCATATATTTTTTCCCAAACTAGATGATATGGACTTGGACAACAGGGCGGCGCCATAAGACACACAGCAAACGTCGCGATCGATTTATTGAAAACCAAGTTTGGTGAACGTGTTACCGCACGAAATGGCCCAGTCATTTGGTTGCCTCGGTCGTGTGATTTGAGGCCATGATACTATTTCCTGTGGGGCCACGTCAAGTCTACGGTCTATGCGAACAAGCCAGGTACGATTGATGAACTTCGTACGAGTATCGAACGTGAAATTGCAACAATATCCTTCTATTTATGCTTGAAATCTGTTGAAAATTGGGTTCAGCGTCTGAGTGCCCGTGGTTGATATGTAAAAGAAATCGAGTTCCATACATAATGACATCAAATACACTTTTCTTTACTTTCACAGGAATAAAGAATTCCACTGATATCACAATTCCGTTATACTCGTAATATGTATGTAAGAAAATTACACGCTAATTTATTTGCTCGGTACTCTGAAAACTAGGTTCCTAGACACCTCTACGAAAGTTCTCTAAGTATGAGTACTTGATTGTAATAGGCAGGTTCTCTACCTTACTCTTTTCTATACTTTTTTTAATACCAGATTGAAAAATTTACAGCTCGCTTCCAACTAATATCAAAATATCTCGTTTCACAGATTTTGGGAATATTCGATTAAGTTAAGCGTCTAGAGATATCCACGTTAAGAAATCAAAGGGAAAAATAAATAATAAATAATAGACAAAAAAAGAAATAAAATAAAAACGAATGAAATAGAGTATTCTACAATAATATAAAGAATTTTTCCAAAAATTTTAAAATTTATTAATTCATTCATATTTTAAAATTTTTTAACATAAATTAATAAAATTTCAAAATTTTAACAGCAATGTTATAATTTACAGCTCTTGTTTATTTAATAGAGAATTTAACAGCAATTGAATGACATTAACATTTTCTAACTGGTTGCTATGAATGTTAACACAATATTTATATTTCATGAGGTTGTCAGTGCCTTAAAACATGTTTGAGTGATTTTTGCAGCAAACTTTCCACGTCTGCATATTTTAAACTCAGACATGTCGAAGCAAACGTGTTGTGAGCTTGCTGTTACTTCTGCAGCAACTTAACAGCATTTTGTTAGTTATGCTGGTTATTCTGCTGTTATGTTTACATTGGTTTAAAACTGACTTACGAGTGAAAGTGTTAAGTGTTAAGTACAAAAATTTGTCAATAAATAAATAGTTAAGTATAAATATCTAGGTACAAATGTGTGTCTATGAGAAAAGTATTGAATCTAAGTATTTATTCAAAATTTTAGATCAAGGAACTTAGACATTGTTTTTAGAAAAATGTATAAAAATTGCTTTAATAGCTTACATATAATATATGTACTTATATGTATATATGGCATAAGCCTCTAAACACATAAGTCTTCATAGGAAAATTATAGCGAATTCTAAAATAATCAGGGCTCTTCCGTCTCACGATAACATTGTTTACACCATAACAAATCATATCGTACTACTTGCTACAATATGGTTAATTTCCATGTTGTCATAATCAGCCGAACAAATGAAGACAATGCTAAAAAGATATCACAATGAACTCAAAAAAAAAAAAAAAAAAAAAAAAAAAAAAAAAAAAAANAAAAAAAAAAAAAAAAAAAAAAAAAAAAAAAAAAAACAAAAACAATAATTTGCCTAAGGTGATTCATACCATGGGATTCGAAAAAAAAATGTTGCACGTTTTTAAAGTGTGCGCAAGTGGAAATAAATACACTTGATACCAGGAATATGCATGCTAATTACTAAACACATCAAACGCGCATGTTTTTCGCATTAATTAAGTCATATAGCAATAACATTTGATAACACAACAATATGCGTAACAACAAGGCACAATACTTGCGCACAAATCAAAGTAAGCAATACGAAAAAAAGAAGCAGAAGAAGGGCAGGCAGTTACTAAGCTCAAAAGTGCGTTATCATTTTATGAGGCCAACCGTAAGTGATCGGAAGACACAGAGCGGCGCAAAGCGTATGCAACTCAATGAGCTTGTCGGCGTCGAATTTCCGTTATTGAAGGTGGATATCACACTCACAAACTGCTCAGAGTTATAACTGTATGCAGGTATGTGCGCTGTGGGGCAAAGTACGAATACGAAAAGTATGCGACGCCAAATACTTGCGAAAAGCCTGCGATGACTTAGGCAGCAGGAATGTGAGATACACTTGTTGCAATTGCTTGTTGTGCGATTAAATGGTGTAAAG
This sequence comes from Bactrocera latifrons, assembly GCF_001853355.1. NCBI lineage: Eukaryota > Metazoa > Arthropoda > Insecta > Diptera > Tephritidae > Bactrocera > Bactrocera latifrons. Next base: position 51,149 of record NW_017535163.1, read on the forward strand.
TATACGTAACAACCTAATTGAGAAATGCTGTCATGAAAATATAAATTTTGCTAGTGTAACGAATTTTTGCCAGTGTTTCGTTGGTAAATGGGTGTAATAAAGTTGATGGTTAGTGATTTTCAAAGTAAGAAAAAGTGAGGGTAAAAAAAGCAAATTCTATTCAAAAAATTATATTTTCATCTATTTCGAAACCTTTTATGTCATACAAAAACATTCTTCATTGAGGCTCATTGCATAGTTTTGTGTGCTTCGTGGTGTAGTTATGGCTCAATAGCGGCCAAATTGCAAAATTTGTAAGTCTGAAACATGTACTGCATTTTATAAGCAAATTTTATGTTATAATTTGAATATCCTGTTATGTAAGTTTGTCGCTTAAATCTTTTTGCAGACGCCAGATTTTAACACTAATTGGAAAATGGCACAGTTTGAGAAGCAGTGTACGCGTGAGGATGTATTATTAGTAAAAAGTGTAGAGTTCTTCGAACAACAAAAAAAAAATATATATATATATATATATATATATATAAATAAATAAACGAAAAAAGTGATCTGAAATATTTTTATATACAATATCTATAATTTCTAAAAAATTATCCGTGGACGGTGAAAAAAAAATTAAATAAAATTGATATACACATCAGCTTTTTTCAGTACCTTATAAATAATCCTTTTAAACTGTAGATTAGTTCAAAACTGATAAATACTAAATAATTATTTTAAATATATATTTTCTTACTAACGCAGTAAGACTGGAACTAATTCGAAGCCTAAATTTGAGAAAAAAAAATCATTTACCAATTATCCAATTTTTGGCAAATTTTACCACTTGTATTTGGGCATATTATATAGTGATTTATTATAAATCTGTAAAACAATCTTAGGATAATATTGTTGCCAAATAAAACTTGTTTGTTCTATATTTGCAGCTAATTTAATTTATTGGTCTGTATGCCGCTTTTTTCTCTAGGCTTCCCCACTTGCTTTTCTAATGAAAAATACTAGCTGTTTCAACTTTTCGACTCCAGATAGCACGCCACAGACCTACATATATTTTAAGACCTTGCAAAATTCATGCTATAAGCAGTGTTTTCCACCGGCTTCTACCACAAAAAGATGCCCAACATCACCCTAAAGGGAGTTCGCTTGCACGTATGGAAGATATCAATACTCAAAACTAGCCACTGAGCGCCTAACGCGTCGCTTCGAACTTTCCACAACACGGCGAAAAGTCGAAAAATCTGTCGTAAGTCAACACATAATGAAACTAACATAAACAGCTAAAGGTACAACAATGTGTGACCAGGTGTAACAACAACACTATGACGGACAACAGTCAGCGAGATATGACACTGGGGTGTACCGAGTCAGCCGCCAACGCCGCCATGCGGCCGAACCGCTAACAGCACTTATACTCGCTTACCACATATCACAGCTATCAGTTAAGTTCGGTTCAATTGAGCTCAGCTAAGCTCGACTGCGCTTATCTCATCACTACTTTTGGGGGGTATTTCGTTTAGCCATACTATTATGATAGACCCTCAATTCACATACACACACACACACACACACACATTTATGTAGTTCGTGGAGGCGCACATTCGTTTCGTTTATTGTTGTTGGTGCGTTTGTGCGCGCACTCCGTAGAATGACCAATTCGTACTCGTAAAGTACGTTCGTATGAAACACGTTGGCTCGCTGGCTCGCTGGCTCACTAGCCCGCACACCGGTCGTCGTTGCGCCGTTAGGTGGTAGTATTGTCGGTGGTGGTGCTGGTGCTGAGGTTCGTCGTCATCGTCGTTGTCGTGGTCGTCATCATCGTCATACCGTCGTTATAGCCGTTTTGGTCGTCTGCCGTATAACATTACAGGCGATACGATTTCAGCAGAGTGCAGCAGCAGCAGCAGCGCCAGGCAAGCGAGCTGGCAAACAGTAGTGAGGCAGCAGCGACGACGGTGTGCTATGCTAAGCCTCCTCCTCTTTCTTCAGCATTCGATTTCGAGTACGAATCCGTATCGTATCGGATTCATTCAACACTGAACAAGACATTTAGCATTTAGTTTGTATTTGGTAAGCGTACGTTTCAGTTCTGTGGCAACTGTCGTCGGGTTAAGAACGTTGGAAACGCTTCAGTTCAAAAAATATTTCACACACATGTGAAGAAAGTAAAAAGAAATTGAATGAAAATATATTTTAATAAAATAAAATAAATATACTTACATATGTTAAAGTATATCATTTATGAGTAAGCGATAAAAAACGGTGTTAACAACAATAAGAAGATAACGATTTTGTGAATTAAAATATTGAAACGTGTGAATTCGAAAGGCTCAAATCAAAAAGTTGAAACGCGTTATTTTTGAAAGTGTTGAAAGCTAAAGCAATTCAATTGGAAAAGTGCAAAATTCTCAAAATCAAAATCAAAGTGAATTGCTGAAGATAGTTTATATATGAAATTTAACGGTATAAAAGTGAAAATTTTGTGTAACGAAAAAACAAAGTGCTTTGCGAAAATCTGAAAACAAAATTATAACAAAGATTTTTTGAACGCCGCAAAAAGTGCAATTCACAACAACAAAAAATCAGTCACCAAAAAGCACTAAGATTTTTTTCTAAAATTTTCGAATACAAAAATATATTTTGTCAGCTAAAAGTTGAATGTGAAAATTTTCAAAACGCTAAAATTTAAAGCCAAAGTGTAACAGGCAAACGATTTCAAATAAAATTCTTCAAAAAACCGACTGCACGTAAAAACAGTATTTGTCACGTGTTGAAACAAAGTGCAATAAGTGTGCAGCGACTATTTTGGAAGAAAAAAATTTCGAAAACAGTTTTTGAAAAAAAAAAAATCGAAACAGTTTTTGAAATCTTAAGCGCATAGCAAACGTGCGTTCAACAGCAAACTGCTTTTATATTAGTGCATTAGCGAAACGAATTTTTAATTGGTTTTGTATATAAATCAAATTTATTTGTGTAAAAACACAGCCAATGTTGCATTTTTGTGGTGTCGCACAAATAACCAATGTTGGATTATAAATTAAACCCATACATTTGGGGGATACAATGAGGCCAGAAAGATACGATGTGAGTAGAAAATATAAAATGACAAATATTTTATTTAGACAAAAAAAATATATATATATAAATAAAGTTATTTNCACAAAATTTTGGCTGTATGTCTTGAATGTTTTGCTAGTTGTAAATATTTTTATATTGAACATTTTCTAGTAAAATTTATAATAAATACTAATAATACGAATAATTTTTGGTTTTTTGCTAAAATTATTGTAACTAAACATTTTGTTGCTAATTTTAATGAATAATATTTTTTTCGAATACTTTTTACTGTTATGTAATTTATCGAAAAAAAAAAATATTTTTCATTAAAAACAAGATAGCATAAAGTTTGATTTTTTTTAATTTTTGTTTTCGATTAAATCTTTAAACGTGAAAATAATAACAATAAAAAATAATTCAGTTGAAGGCTTACAATTATCTTTACTAACTGTAAATGACTTTATAATTGATTTTTTTTTAGTTAAATATACAATAAATATTAAAAATAAGAATACTCTCTTGATTTTTTTAAATGATTGATATTCCTGTCTCTTATACACATCTCGTGTATATTGTTTACAGCGCGTATCTAACGTAAGGAGATTAGAAAATACTACGGTATACAAATTAACAGTAATAAAGTGTTTGCTAGTAAACAGGTTGTTTATTAAAAGCAGCAACCATAAATTCCAAGATTTATAGCAAAAATTGCAAAAAGAGTTAATTAAGATAAACGATAGTAGTAGTAAGACACGCAGACTTATTTAATAAGCCGCTAGTAGACCGTAAGCATTATCGAAAATATAGTAGACGAATTGTTTGCGAATTTATGTATAAGTGATAAGTGAAAATTTAAATATTATGGATAAATAAATTGCAAAAGGAGCAGAACAAAAGTGATAGAGCGGGGTATTTGATACAAATTTCAAAACAGACGCGAACAACATGCAATTAGTTAGAGTTAAATTTGATTTTTGAAAGTATACGAATATGAGACAACCGTTTAAAAGCGTTTATTTAAAATTCTGTTTATGGAAAAAATTGACTTTCACCTCAAAGATTTGAGTTTTAAAAGCTCTTATGTAATATAATGAAAGCTTTACTAAAGTGAAAGCTCTTGGCACGAAGAGTGTCAGCTGGTAGAGACTTAGTAATTGTAGCTATAAATCACCTAAGGAAATTTTTAAATATGAAATTTGGAAATTTTGTGAAAGCTCTGCTGAAGTGTAAGCTCTTAGAGCGAAAGGTGAAAACTGGAAGCTGCTTAATAATCTGTACTATAAACCACTAAAACTAAGAAAGTTTGGAGTTTATTTGTATATTGTGAAATTTTATGAAAGCCTGCTTATGTGAAATTTCTTGGAAAGCTTAATAATCTTCGCTATAAATTAATACAGCTATAATAACTTCGAACTTACGCGCAAAGTATGATATTTTACGAAAGCTCCACTAAAGTCAAAGCTCTTGGAGTGAGGAGCGGAAGCTAGTATAGTAATTTTCGCTATAAATTATGAAAGCTTTCTTAGTAATTTCGAACTTATATGCATAGTATGAAATTGTATGAAATATTAGCTGAAGTGAAAGCTCCATGTATGAGAGTGAAAACTGGCTGCAACTTAATATTTTTTGACCCTTAGGCTATATATTAAGCTTCAGTGAATTTTCTCGAGACAGCCACGTGTTAGAAACCACGTGCGACTATCCGCTCGAAGGCGGCTTACGGACGTGAGCTTTCCGTCATTCAGCTTAAGCTTTATTTAATTTAAAATTCAAAAATGAACTTTATGTCGCAATAACTGTTTATTAAAATACTTTTATGATGATTATTATGTTTAACTATGAATTATATGCAGCAATAAAAAAGTACACGCTTATAAAAATAGCAATAACAATTAACTGGCACAGCGCAGCACACACCCCTTTTAAAAGGGCATTATTCAGAAGCACACACACACAAGCACAAATGCATTTATGAAGTCTGCATGCTTGCACATTCAGAGAAATATGCAAATTTTTGTATTTTACACGACACAGCCCGCTTTTCCCAAGCAAGTGAAGAGCAATCAATGTTCAAATGTTGAAACATTAAAAGTGACAGGGTTGTGCGGCAACGGTTGGAGTGTATGTATATATAAGTGTGTGGCATGTACAACCCTTTCCGCGTGCTGAGCGCTAGAATTCGAGTTGTTTGTGTGCCACACTTGCAAAGTTGCATACACAAGTTGCAGTCGCTTTCACAATTAAGTCTGCTTCAAGCAGAAAAATAATATTTTTTTTGGAATGCCCACTACCCCCTTACACTGCCAGCTCATCATCAAGCACATGTGTAGATTTACGACTGGCAGCTTATTACTGTTGTTGTTGAATTGTTGTTATTGCATGCAGCTGACATGATATAAATCAACTAGTTGTGTGCGCGTACATGCAAATACAATAAATATACAAATAAATAAATGCCAACTTGCAACAACACAGAAATTGAGTGGAAATGAAGTGAAATGCAAGCAGCCTTACAGGCGCACAACCCTTGACAGCCAACTGTGGCAGCGCTGAACCCGCCGAAACGCCGCGGAAAGGTGAAAATATACCAAAGCACGTTGCGTGTGCGTGTGTGTGAGGTAATTCAAGCAAATATGCTGCAAGTCCGCAAGCTTTGGCATTACTGCACGCTGCTGTGGCTGCTTCCTCGGCCGCAACACTCGCTGCTTTATTTGTAACTGCATTGTAATTTAATTGTTATTGTTATTGTTATTATGCAGTTGTTGCAGTGCTTTATGTAATATAACGCGCTCATGCAAAAGGTTAATAAGATTTGGACGCACCTTACCGACTCGCCTGCGTGTTTGTATGCTTGTGCATGTGTGTTAAACAGCCTTTGCACTTTTGTAGCCTGCTGCCACTAACCAAGTGCTTGTTATCTGCCGTTGTGTTGGCCACATTACTAATATGCGCAAGAATTCGCTAAATTATTAACAATTGTTTGCAGGTGATTAACTATTGTTGTTGTTGCTGTAGAAAGTGCAATAAACGTGCCCACAATTGCGCTTAATAAGTGGTGTGTTAAGCCAAAGCCGTTTTAATTGTTGTTGGCACTATAAATGCCAGCGATAAGACTTCATATTATTGTTAGAAATGTGCGCCTGTTTTTTTTGTGTTTGTTTTTGTTGCAGCTTAGTCTCGCTACAGACGCGCCTACTTTGCAGTTAAAACCATAGTCCACAACGCTTAGCCGCTGTTTTTCGTGATGAAAACGGTACTTGTACGCAATTTAATTAACGTTATTGTTATTACCGCTAGTATCTTTATAAAATGAGTAGACGAGATGAAAAATGTTGTTTGCACAGATTACGTTTTCGTGGAAATTTGAGGGACTAGCGCAAACAATCAGACATATGTTTTGAGTTTTTTTAATAATTGGGTTTTTGGTGCCAAGTGCAAGAAATATGTGTATCATCGGTTCTTTCGTCTTCCAGTTAAATGCTGTGTCGGCGACACTCAAAAGCTATTTGAGTTATCGATTTGATAATTTAAGTATTTTATTTTTAAAGGTATTGACTATTGAAATGTGTGAAAATTTGATTTTTTGTTCATTTCACACACACAGCAGTGCAGCTTAAACCTTTTAGAAGCAAATAAAATGTATATTTTCTTGAAATGTAAAATAATTAATTTTTTCCGTTGCAAAAACATTATGAATATTAATAACATAATATTCCATTTTTTGGGTAACATTTCTGTTATATAATCATTTTACTCACAGCTTTTATAAAT
>NW_017535163.1:58872-60460 GCF_001853355.1 Bactrocera latifrons
AGAAAAATCCTTAAAAATGTTAATAATTCAGAATAAAAAATAATTCAACTTCCTTTTACCTAACTGTAAATTCTTTAATAATAAAAATACTCTCTTAATTCTTGATCACTCCTAACTTTATCAAATATACATGTTTTTATTATGTAAAGAAAGCAAAAATTTATTATTATTAAAATAATTTCCTCATAACTTTAATACATAATTGTTTGTTTATATTGTTATTCTAAAAATGTTTAACTATCATATTAAAAATATTTTATAATATACAAAAATATATAAAAAGTCATATGTATTCCACGTATATTTCATTTTGTAGCAGCAAAATCTTCAAAAATGTTAATAATTTATGTTATCATTGTGGACTACCTTTTGTTGCTATAATTGAAACTCATACAAATTCTAACACAAATTATCACTTTCTTTTCTGCAAAAGAAAAAAAAATTATTTAAAATTTTCGTTTTTGTTTGAGATTTCCAGTATCCATATCACGTTATTTCTATGAAACTCTACAAAAAGCTACCACAAAACCTTACGTATGTCTTGCAAACACATAATTATTACTTTTAACTTAAATATGCATACGCTTACACACACATGAGTTTATTGTATTCGTTCAAGATTAATTCAATATGACACGTTCCGCCTACGCTTGCACCCAGCGGCTTACACGCTCATTGGCAGGCGGCGGCGGCCACATTCATAATTTATTTCAGACTCGTAGTACTACTTGAAAGTATCATAATGCGCGATTATTAATAGTGCTACATTTATAAAAATATCAACAGCAACAACAACAATGCGCATACAGCATCATTATAATTGTATTCAAATTATATACAAAAGCGCCGAAAACGGCAGGCGGCTGGTCAAGCAGCCAAACTTACAATATATAAATATATAGTATATGATACAGATGTATATGTGTTAATAATAATGTGTATATGTTAATAGCAATGTATATATGTTAATAAGCACGCGCACACAAGTGCACAGGCATGTAGCAATTAGTCACCCACTCACCAGGGAGATATGTCTGTAATAATATACACTTGCTCATATGCTATATAATTATTCTTCGCTCATTTTACAATTGTTCACAAGATAAGAATAAGTTGCGCGCACAAATTTCGCTTTTGTTGGCTTTTTTTTATATTTATTATGAATATTTTTGCATGCAAGCGCTTAATCCCAGCGGCCAACAATGAGGTCATAAAGTCGGCGTTGAAAGGCAAATACTTGCTTGTTTGGCGAAAATCGACAAGGTGACATTACAATAAATTTGCCAAAATTATGAAAAAAAAACACACACACACTCGCTTCTACATGTGCCTAGTTGTATGTAATTTGTTAATGATTTGTGGGCAGCCAGCGGCGCGCTGACAGCTGACGGTGTCACTGGAAGTGGTAGGCAAGCAGCGCGTCAGCATTGACGCCGCTGGCGAAAAGTCAGCCAATGAGCAAACTATATGTATAACAGTGCATTATGTTGTGGGGGAATAGGTGAGACGCACTGACAAGAAATTATGAAATAAAAAAAAAAAAATGCAAAATAAAAAAAGTACGAAATTAAAAAAAAAAAATTAAAAT
>NW_017535163.1:61156-66636 GCF_001853355.1 Bactrocera latifrons
AAATAAATTATAAAATAGTTGTGAAATTCTAAAACTTATGAAATTAAAAATAATAGTTACGAAATTAATAGCCATCAGATATCGAAGATTAATCACCCTCTTTTGGTAGCTCTCCATTAGAAATAAGTCAAAATTGTCTAGACAACTATTTTCCATATTGTCAGACACATACATAACTGTGTACACACGCCACTTGACAACATTTGCCCGTATCGGGAAAGCCGAAGAAAGTTTTTATCAATTGGCAAGAGAATTTCATGATTGTACAATCACTCGCGATGACTTTGCAGTTTATTGTAGTTGTAGTGATTACCTGTGAGTGCGCGCCCACCGAAGACCTAATGAGCACCCGAATCGTAATTTTAACTCCATTATGTTTGCAACTGGCGCTATTTCGTGCTATTTCTAGACAAGCGAAAATAAATGACTATTAATATAACGTTTGGTCAGCATATTTTTATATGTACATATGTATGCTTGTATGCATTCATTACGATTTTGACATATTTAGTGTCATATAAATGCTGACAGTGGAAACTTTTGCCGATCAGCAGACAGTGACAAGACGTCATAGGTTTCATATTTATGCCAATTACTGGGTAAAGCAAAATTCATACAGAATTAGCTGCCTGCACCTTAACATGTTTGTAGGTATTTGCGAAAGGTAAATTGCAATACGGAGTGCTGGTTATGCTAAGTGATCTATGTAAATTTATTTATTAAATGTGTTGTTGTTGTAGCTGTTGTTAGTCTCATTAGGAGTTTTGTGTTTACTTCTTGAAAAGCTTGCGGATAGCTGTAATAAAATATTTTTTATAAACTGAACACGGTATATTAAGAGAAAAATCAGAAAAGTTTGCGTTTTTCAGTTCAAAATATCGCTTTCGAAATTGAAAAATGCATCGATTCCGTTGAAAAGTAGTTTTTTAGATTTAAAATTTTTAATAAGCTTGCCATAAGTCACATGCCAAGCATATTTCAAGCAGCGCATGGTTTAAGTAAAAGAAAGTAACAGTAAAAGCGACAGCAGCGTTTGGCAGTTACGACGCAAGTAAGTGCCAGCAATAACAACAAACACAGCAACAATAAGTCGAACCAAAAAATAGCAGAGCAAATGGCGGGGGCCATAAAATTTAGTAATGTGCGCAAAAGTAACAAATTTCAACGAAAAAGTTCCAGAAAAACGTTGCACAAAAATTTCATACACAAAGCTCACAACTTTTAACAGAGAAAATTGCGAGAAAAAAACGCAAAATAGCAAACTTTTATTGCCTGCTGCAGCAGCTAATTTATGTTGCACTCGAAAAACGCAACAAAGCAATAGGAATTGTAGCAGCGCGCGCGCAAGCACATGCATAAGCGCGCAACGTTTTGTGGAATAAATTTTCCTGGCGCCGACACAAATTTTCCGAATAACAAAGCGCTTCGCAGTAACCAAGAAATGAATAATAAAAAATATGCTTGTGATAAAAAAGTTGCACGGAAATTTGAAATTGCAAAAAAGCGCAGCTTACACACCAGTAAGGCAGGCAGGGCGGCAACATTTTTCGTTGACATTAATTGCCAATGCTTGGCAAAAGGCTTGCAACATTGTCGCGCTGCGGCAGGCCGTTTACTGCAACGCGTTGCGCGCTATTTAATTTAATGCTGACACAAACGTTACGTGTGTGTGTGTGTGTGTGCGTGCGCGCTTAAGTACACGTGTACTTCACCGTACTTCAATCATTTGCTGCGCGCCGTAGGTGTGGTCCGCACTTTTCTTTACGTTCTCGTTCAGCGCGGCCTTTGCTTGCTTGCCTTTCCAATTACCTGATCGCCGCTCGGCATGTTGACGCTTTCCATTCACACAGTAACGCTTAGTGCTGGGTGGCAACATGATTTAAATGAAAATTGAAAAGCAACTATACATACATATATGAGCGCGCTGTGCTGCGAAATTAATTAACGAGCAGCGTATAGACGACGCATATACCGAGCGCTTCGTTTGTTGCTAGCGTTAACGCTTCATATGCACATATACATAGCTGAGCGCTTTTGTGTGTGCACGTATGCTGATTGAGCGCGCCGGGGGATTGTAGGTCAGGTGCAATATTTCCTTGCTGAAAAAGTGGTCGCGCTGCCAACAGCTGCAGCACGCGCACACTTGTCGTCACATATAAGACATGTACATACACTTGTGCAGACAAAACGCCACTTCGCCTACGGCTAATGCCCAGTCATATGTAAACGCTTTGTAAGTCGCCATAATTTGTGAGTAAATGGCTATCATTAAATTAGGCTCAGTAGTTGGTTACTACTTTACTGCTTGTTTTTCTGCAAACCGCCTTTGTTTATACACATACATACATACTTATGCATTTTCAAATATATTCAAGCATACTTTACTTGCTAATATTTTCAAAATATTTTTTTGACTCACCGTTGTCTTCAACCTGTCGCTCTTTGCTGGCGATTTTTTGGCGCATGGCACAACATTTGTTGGTGGCGCATTAAAATCAGCGCATGCTCATGCGCGTACGTTTGCATATATGCGCTGCCAATATACGTTGCTTTGTTTGTGTAGCTGCGAACAAGTAAATAAATGGCACTAAGCGCATGCGCAGCCGCGCAAAATGAAGTATGAGTGGTGGCGGCGCACGCATAGACCAACAGCTAATAGCGCGCAACCTGCAGTAACAGTCAATGCACTTGTGGGCTGAGGCAACAACGCGTTTCATTTTTTATTTACTAAATTTTTACGTTAACATTTTAAGTTTTTCTTCATTAGCTTTATTAGTGAGTATTTCTTAGACTCATTTTATTTGCACACACACTGTCCGCTCGCTTGTGTAAATGCATATGCAAATATTTGGAGAATTTTTATTTGCTTACACTTAGCTGTAGGCGAGTGGTTGGGTGGCTGGCGCGTTGAGGGCTCTGTCTGCGCGTTGGCTAGCCGCTCGCTGATTGGCGCGCAGACATAAGTGTATAAATACGCGCGCATGTCGCAAGTTGTGTGATGCGCTGGCAAGCGCATAGCCTTACTGCACTTAAATGCATATATGTACATATTATTCTTAACATATTTCTTGAGTTTTCCGTTTTGTTTTTCTACCGCCGTGGTTAATTTTAGCTTTTTAGACGCAAATAGTTGCGCAACGTCCATCAGCAGCGCACCGTCGCAGTGGCACATTGGCACTCGACGGCGTAGCTGCTTGCGCGCCCCACCACCCATTAGCGTTAAAATGCTCGTGCAGCACACGTCGCTAATAATCTTTGCCAGCGAACAAAGCCAATTGTTTGTGCGCGGCTGGCATTTCCATGCAAATATGCATTAATGGCGGCGGCTGCACAGCTGAAAAAATATTTCATTACTAATTTGCCGCGCTTCTGGGCGCGCACACACACACATGTACATATGTAGACTGCAGCAACGCTAATGACGGCGATAGCTAATTTGCACCTTCGCCGTTTGTGCGCTTTTTAGCTGTTTGACACTTGCACGCACACACATACACGCATATATGAAGATATTTGTATATATGGCTATTTTTACACCGCTCACCCAATTTTCCTTGCCATATTTGCGCGCACAAGCACACTTTTCGTTTTATATAGTTTGCACCTTTCGCAAATTATTGATTGGCCTTTCTTTTGCTTTCTTTTCCAACTTTTTTGCGCTTGGCATTGACAGGCGTTGTTGTCCGCTTGACCATCAGCGCACAACGCAAAGCGTCATAAATTCGCATGCGCATTCGCATTCCTCATGATTGACGCTAATTTGTTTGCGAGCAAGCGAAAAGTGTTAATATATAATTAACTGACGCTTGAGAAAGTGTTGGCGGACCTTGGCGGGTTAACGTTTATTTATGTTAGGACAGCGCGGTGAGAAAAACTTATTTTTTGGATTTTTGTTAAATGCTGTATTTTGTTTTGAGGGTGAGAATTTTTATATTGAAAAAATAATAAAAAATAAAAATTCTAACATCCAGCAAACAGTAGCTTACAAAAATATGCGTTTTTTTCAAATTGCAGGCAGCAGACATTTTTACTATATAATATCAATTTATTATTTAATTTATAAGTCAACAACTTATTATAAAACCGTATTGAAAGCAGTGTGGTTTTATAATCACTTCTAGCTTTAATACGCAATAACTGTAATATACTCGTATATAATAATGCATTTTCACACTTTATTTTTCCATTGCGGCCACTGCTGCCAATCATGTAACAAAACTTGAAGTATGGCAAAAATCGTAATTAGAGCTCGTGTGAATGAAGTAACGATCAGTTCGCTACCCATGACTTCTTCACTTCTTTATGCACACTTTGATATGTAAGTATGTATGTGTGCCGTTAGTTGTAATGAAATTTAATAAATACAGCTGTTTTTGGGATATATGTATGTGTATTAGTATGTAAGCACAGACTTTACGACATTGCTAATGCGAAATGCGCTGAAGGCAATTTAAAGAAAAAGAATTTTTAGTGTGAAATATCTACGATTTGCAACTGTTTGTGCCGTAAGAAACTGTACAGCATATTAGCTAACAAAATTTCAATGCAGTGCAATAATAGCGTTGCAAGTATGTGAATAATAGTTAATTTATTTGTTTGGAAAGCTATAAACATATTAAAAATATAATTATTTCACAATTTAATTATTGAACAAGACATGTGAAAATATTAAAATCTGATTTTTTCCAAATTTTCATAATACTTTAAATTTCTCACGAGAGCTCTAACATAACTTTAATTTTATTATTTTTATTGCATAAATTTTCTTTGAATTTCTTGTTAAATTTTGTTAAAAGTTATGGAATTTTTTTTTGTTATTATTTTTTTAAAATTATTTCCTCAAATATTTTTAATGTTTTTTTTTAAATTTTTTTGTTACATTTTTTAGATAAGTTTTTTACCAAAAAAAATTTTCTAATTTTTTCAACAAATAAAATTGTTTCGCGCACCTCATAAATACAACGCCACTACATGGATATGCAAATACCTGCAGTATTATTGCATTGAGAAAATAATAAACAATCAAAATCCAGTTCGATTGGCTTAGGGTGTTTATTGACTTTGGTTTATGCATAAATTTTTTAGCAAACATTGTTCCTGTAGTTTGTTAATTTGAAGTATGCGGCAGCAGGTTTTGTGGCGGAGGGAGTTGCTTAATGCATTTGTTTTGTTTGAAGAGTATTTTAAGCGATTTGGTAATTAGCTAGGCACATGGGTATATGTAAATAAAAATGCATTTTTCTTTAATTATTTCAATTATCAGCAATGCGACGAAAGTGGCGCCTAAAAGTTTGCTTACTGTAATTGGTTGTGTGTGCAAATTTATTGCGCGTGTGGCACGTGTGTTAGGCGAAATAAATAAATTGCTGTAAAAAAGACTTTTTTGGGATTAAGCAAAATTTTATACATTTTTACTTATATTTTTATTTGTTTTCACAGTTTTATTTTTTAATATTTACTTTTTTTGTTACTATTTATTT
>NW_017535163.1:67396-70055 GCF_001853355.1 Bactrocera latifrons
GTAAATATTTTTTTATATTTCCATATTTTTTTCTAATAAAAATGTTATCATAAATTACTTACTGCATTATCAACTTCTGGCATTACGTTTTTTAAACAAGAACGTAAATAAAATTACAACAGCTACAACAATCAATAGTTGAAATGGACTTAACATATTTATTAGACAATAAAAAATATTATATCGCTCGTTAAAAATTTATTAGTTGGACGAACTAAAAATAAGTAAATGCAGAAATTGCACTAAAAGCAGCAACTACATTGGCACATGTAAAAGCATGTAAACACTGCAATACACATACACATACATATGTATGTATTAGGCGCTGGACACTTGACTCCTTTTTTTATTCTTTTTTTTTAACTATTTTCATTGCCACACGCGCATGTTGTTGTTGCTTTTGCGATGTAAGTGTCACTTTTGTGGAACTTTATGGCGTTGGGCAAAAAGCAATCACCATGAGAAAATGCTGGCATAAAATGCTGAAAGGCTTTAATTGCCGATATCTTAGAGGAATATATATATATATATATATACTTACATATATATAAATTTATGTATGCCTTTGGCACTGCTTTATTGTCTTAATAATAAAAATTTACAACTATTTGCCATTTTGTTAATCAAAGCGCAGCAGTGCTGTACGCAATTACCAATCTCTGCCGCGCTAATTGTGAGTGGCGCTGGCGACAAAGTGCAAAAGCGAAAAAAAAGACTGATTTCATGGCTTTTGCCGCCGCGGCGAACTGCCACCAATGGTGTGACGATTATAAATTTTCATAAAAATATTTACATTAATATTTACAAGCGCACTATATTTACGTGATTTTATTAAGTACATACGCGCTCGCTTGCCGTGCCACGCAAACATTATGCTTGGCAATGCCAGAACTACGAGCTGCTAAAGCGCCCGCTAGGAAATGCCGCACTTAAAAGCGCCTGTGGAGAAAGCACCGATTTCGGTGAGTCAGTTTAGAATTAACATATTGGGCGACCTAATTATTGTATTTGAGCGCATAAAAACTCTGTTATCACTAACGCCTAAGCGTTGTTCACAGCAACGAAATTAGTAATAGGGAAACAAAGCATATTTTTTAAAAAGAAATTTATTTTTAAATGTAATAAGTAGTAATAGTGACTCACTAAGCAACGTTAGACGCCTGTGTATGCGCGCGCAGCTTCATGCTGCAGTATTAGTAAGCGTTTAAAAGGCACTTAAAATTCAAATCAGTTTCGTGCATTGCTCACACATTCCATTTTATGGGAATTTACATTAGAAAATGTGTTGCAACGTTGGTGGTTTCAAAGTGCCGCGCTGCTACACGGAATTGTTACAATTTTTCATGCGCACTTGGGTGACAAATCGTTCAGGTGATTCAGCTGGCGACTGCGCGCTGCCTAAAAGGCGGAAAGGGTTTCCACATGCACACACGCGTACACATACTTATAAGTAAACATAGTTATTTATATGTATGTCTGTTGAGGTAATTCTACGGCGCGCTTATCTATGTTCCATTTACGCGCAGGCGAAGATCAAATGGAGACCATGAAAAGAACGGCAGGCTGAGTGGCGCAGGTGAGGAACCACAAGAGTGCAGGAATTTGTATATATACCTAAGCATACATGCATGTGTGTGTGTGTGCGCGTTCATTATTACTTTTTCCCAATTGCCCGCGGCATTTGTCTGTGCGCCAAAAAGGGCGCACACCAAACAAAAGATGGAAGGAAAGGTGGGAAAAACAGCGACTTGAAGCTTGCTGCGTTCCGTCGCTCTGTGGCACAAAACCGACTGATAGACGGTAGGCAAAGCAAAGCTGTGACTAAAGCAAAAATGTAGGAACGTGCATACTGCCAATACAAAAACAAACAACAAGGCATACAAAGCGTAGCAACAAAAGAAGCATAACAGAAACAGCAATTGAAACGAAAATCCTTGCGGCTATAGCCGAAGCAATACAAATCAAAAGCATTCAAGAAAATAAGCATGTTACTGGGCGCTTCCCCTTTTCGATACACACACACACACATATGTATATACATATATATGTATATGTGCGCTTACACATACTTATAGTTCATTCAACGTGCATGGCGCTGCTTAGAAATATTCAAATGAGTTTGACGAATTTCGCAATTGCCTCGGCAGCGTCAAGGGTTGCCCGTCCATCCTGCTTGCCGTTCATTAATGCCGTTGCGCTCATTTGCCTCAGCATAGAAAACAAACAAGCTTCGGCTGTGATGAAAATTTATGTGGTCTTTTGTTGTTGTTGCGGAAATCTTATTGGAAATTAGGTGTGAATATGTGGCGGCACGTTTCTGGCATTTCTGCTCCGACTTTTGTAATTTTAGGTAGATAAATATTATCACACAGCTGTCAATGGCGTTATCTGCATATGTAAGTGGTTGTGCGTGGCAGTTAATTGGCGTGACAAAGCAAAATCGAAATCTCAAGTAAAGTTTTCGTAAATTAAGTTTAATGCGAAAGTGTGTGATAAGTTGTGTGATTAGCTGATCAATGAAAGTTTAGGCGGGTATTTACCCAAAATACTTGTGAGAAAAAAAAATCGACTTGAAAAGAGATGAAAAAAATTAAAAAAAAAAATTTTTAAAAATGAAAAATGTATGGAAAGAACTAGAAAACGTAATAAAAAAATCGAT
>NW_017535163.1:70723-73659 GCF_001853355.1 Bactrocera latifrons
ATTACAAAAAAAAAAAATAATACAGAAATTTGAAATTAGGAAAAAAAGAAATAAAAAAGAAGAATTACACAGTATATAGCTTTTGCTGATACTCTGCTGTTAGAGGGCATTTCTTGCTAATTTTGGGGTGTTAAAGACGAAAATAATAACCAAACTTCCCTAACAAGTATTATTTCTTGTGTTGTAGTAAAGGAATAAGCCCCTTTCACTTATAAAATGACAAAAAACTTATAGGTAATAAAAGATTGTTGAACTCCATACCAAACCACTCAAATACTCCACAAACCTTTTAGCACATCACACGCATATTTTCCTTCCGATTTATTGAGTAGTGTTATTAATATTATTATTAAATAAATATATCTAATTAAAAATAATAATAAAATAGGTAGAAATTACAAAAATTTTAATTTGATTAAAAAAAAAAAATACTTTCGTTACTTCATTTTAAATTTCACAATAACTGGGTTTACCCAATATTACGGTAAAAAATCGGAACAATTTCGCAATTTAATTAGAGAACGCCCTCTTCAGAATTTGCGATAAAATCTTGTCACATTGTTACTTTTTATAATGCTTTTTTCACTTTTTTTAAACATAAAAGAAAATTATTAAAAGTAAAGAAAAGATAAAAACTATAAAAAAATATATAACTACAAAAGATATCAGCAATAAATCACGAAAAATATATATATACATACATATATATCTAGATATACATACATATATCCAGCAAAAGCCAGCAACTGTCAGTTTACAAGACATTCAACACACGCCCCACATCGCGGACATTTAAATCAAATTAATCATTTGCAACTGAATGTTCGCATGCCAAAGTAATCTATTAGCGCGAATTGAAAACATCGCCAAATGCAGATAATACATGGCAACAACAACATCAGCATTAATTTGCTAATGTTACTAACGCCAAGAACCCTTTCGAACCTAATCACAACCACTTCACTACAAATATGCCAAAAACAAATGCAAGCGATATTTACTTATACTGTATACATATGTACATGTATATTTACAATTTGTGTAGCAATGGCAAAAAAGCAAAAAGCCATTGCGTCGCAGCGATAGCAGAGATACGTGCGGTCCAAAGTTTAAGTGGCTGACAAAATAAATATGAGAGTTTTTAATGGCGCGCATGTATGTGTAAGGCTATTTGCGAATACAGCTACTGATATGTCAAAAATCTTTTTCGGCGAAATATTGCTAATGTATACTTCCGGTGTTTAGTACTAGGATTCTAGGAAGCTGAAATGATTTAGCGTTGCCGACTGCAAATACGAATTACCTACAAACTTGCCTCGTGCTTTCATTTGCAGCGGACGCACGTGTATTTGGGTAAATCGCCTATAATGTGAACCAAATTTATAGTCAAGGCTTAGTGTTCGATTGATTTTTTATGATTGTTTTGATTTGTTTATAAAGAGTGTGGCGAAAACGCATACGGTTGCTCAAGCAGCGCAGGCGAAGTGTGCAGTGAGAGCATGCTATACATACAAATATATTTATGAACTGCCTGAGAGTGAGGAACTGCGTTTGCAATGAAGCGATTATAATGCAAAACTGTCGAGATTTTTTATATATTAATGCTGAAATATTTTTGGCTGCTTTGGCATCCTCACATGCATCTAAATATATTTCATATTCTTCAGTGTCAAGTTGTCAAAGTGGATATCATAAGAGTGTTAACTCTTCATACCATTTAAAATTCATACATATGTGAATGGCATTGGTAATATAACAGTAATAAATAAATTGTTGCATTCGCAGGAATTTTAATTAAAATTGTAACATAAATCACTACAAACTTATCTTATCTTATTGAATTAGTAAAGACTGCTCGACCGATTGTCTCAAGACCGAACGCAACGCCTCAATTTTCCTCTCACACATCTTCATAAATAACAATAAAACAATAAATTTGTTAATTTACAAAAATAACATTATAAATTTTAAACAAATAATAATTATTGAAAAAAAGTCGGCTGGACAAATATGTGCAAAAATTTTAATTAATTTCAAGGGAATTTCAAATCACGTTTCTTCAACATTTGTTTAACTTTGTGGAATTTATTTAATTATTTATTTGTAATATTGCCACTTGTTTTAAAAGAATTTATTGGTGAAAGTATTTACTCTTCGGTCTGTAGCTAGTAAGTGCAATTAAATAAGTACTCATAAAATAGTTCAATATTTGCCATATTTTAAAGGAGAGTCTGTTGTCAAACGCAAAACAAATATACAAATATACATAAATACAGAGTATTACATAAATGTAGTGTAGTGTGGAGATATATCTCTATATATAATAAAATATATGATCACACAGAAAAGTCCCGAAATGTAAGTGGGCAAACAGTTTCAGAAGATCTTTATAAACAATTTCCATTGATGATAAAAAATTATTCTTAACACAACAAAAATTAATAAAAATAAAAAACGACAATAAAAAAATTAAGTAAATTAACAAAATTAACAAAATTAGTTTAATTAATAATTTTTTTTTTTGTATCACATTAATAATTAAACTTAAACAAAATCTGATTTAATTTATTAAATATAGGTGTATTAAAAAAATGTAATACTAAAAATTAATCTAATTAAAAAAAAATTAATACATAAATTAAAAAAGTCTTAAAAATAGGCTAATCTGTCTTAAAACTTTTTAATTAATTGAAACTAAGGAAAACGAAACCTATTTAGGAAAAAGTCCCTAAAAGGAAGAAAAACCCTGGAAAACCATTCTCATTACATTTTTATATGAATTATTCCTAGCCCAGAAGCATTTAATAAAATAATAAAAAATATGCTTGTGATAAAAAAGTTGCACGGAAATTTGAAATTGCAAAAAAGCGCAGCTTACACACCAGTAAGGCAGGCAGGGCGGCAACATTTTTCGTTGACATTAATTGCCAATGCTT
>NW_017535163.1:74294-76460 GCF_001853355.1 Bactrocera latifrons
AAGAAAAATCTTTTTAAAAAGTATGTTATGACGCAGCCGAAAATGCACATGTATTAGTTAACGATCGCTGATACACATGAAACGTCGATACGATTTTCGATATATGCAACTAAATACTTTTCAATTGATAAGCAAAGCCTTAAACGCGCGTATATTATAGGCAAATGATTTTCAAGCAATTTGCATTCTTGCGAAAATGATATAACAAATGTGGAAAAATGCGGCACACGCCTAGCACTAATCTAGATTCTTATTTATCGCTTAGCTTTGCTTTGATTGCAGTGGGGAAATTTTAAAGGAAGTCCGTGAAATTTTTCCTACGGAATTTATTGGCGGGGTCGTCTGCAAGCATGGCATACAGATAATGACGCAATTGTGGCGCAGTTATGCAAAAGGCACGATAATACCAAATAATAAGAAATAATAATAATTAGTGAAATATAGTTGATTAGGCGCAGTGCAATGTATGTGTGTGTGTGAATAATTAGCAAGTTGCGTTTGTTGTTAGAAAGCGAACTTTTGCACTCTTTTAGGGGGCAGTTGTTATTTAGACATAATTTTGATAAACTACAATTTTCTTAATTAAACAATTCCCTGTTTCGCATATCACTTTTATGTGCACAATCTCTTTATTTTTGGTAGTTTAAGCAAACAACCTTAAAAGCTCATTTATGATATTTTACAATATTTATTTACTGTTAAAATATATATGTATTTGCACTACATAAAATTTGCAAATTTGCACACAATACTACAAAATACTGCTTTCACAGCTAAACTCAGCAATTGCTGCGTGTTTTATTATCGTTCATTAGCATTAATATTAAAATTGACGGCCGAAGGTGGTTATGTACATATATATGGCATGCTTGGTTATGAGACATCGAACTAGTTACAGAAAAAACCACAAAGCAATAAGTTGAAAGTGAAATGGCCAGAAAAACAAAAAAGTCACAGCAGCAAAAAATTTGAATTTTCATTTGTCATTTGAAGCATGCACAGTAGTAAAAGTGGTTTAAAATGTACAAAAAAAACCCCTGGTTGCATTGAAGATAGCGGCTACACCACTTTAATGAGGCAAGAGCATACTCTCTTGTACGAGTTCAACTCGATAACTGTTGTTGTTGTTGCTGCTTTTACATGTAATTTTTTTGACAACTGAGCAGCAGCAAGCAGAAAAATGGCGAATCGAAGACAGCTTACTAGCTGTTTATGTGCAAAACTTGAAAATTAATAAAACAACATCACCAGTTTATATTGAACAAAGTGTGACGGTTGCTACTAGTGACCATACCGTTTTAAAGCAGTTACCAACTACCTCATTCCTCTACTGGGATTTTGTCAATATTTGCCTTTGTTTTGCGTGCGCTTGCACTTTTCAGTTTAGCTCCTTGATATTGAATTTCCATATTTATTTAGTTGCTATTCCTAATCTTTGTGTAATTTTTGACTTTTCGTTCATTTGCTTGCTTGCTAATCATGTCAGAAATTTACACTTTTCGCGCCAACAACGCCAACTGCAATACAATAAATTATTAAGTGACTAAGCATAATTAAATTCGTAAATGTTTGAGGAATGTGGCAGACATGCGCCAAATTGAAATTCAAACAGAAATTTTAGTTTAAATTCGAAAATTTGGAAATTGTGCAAAAAGAGGATGGAAAAGCGTGAGTGGCGAAAGCAGAGGAAGGGATATAAATGAGAACTAATGGCACCGGAGCGCTAACAATATTTAAGAGTTATTTAAAGCAAAAGAACAGAATCAAGTAAATCATATTAAAAATTGTTAGCATAAATTCTTGGGTAGGCAAATGCTGCGTAGTAAGCGCTCATAACGAATTATGGCTCACAAGTCTGGCGTCTGCGGACCAAATGCGACATATTGAATTGGCTTGTCAAGATAAAGGGGAAATTTATTATATACAAAATGTATGTATAAGTATACATACTTATTGACAGAGTATTTAGTGCAAATTGATAATTAATTAACTAAAATTAATGAGATTTCCTATGAATAATATTTTAGGAATTCTTAAAATATTGATTATATAAACAATTATGGAACAAAGCATTTAAATATGTAAAAGCAGAGTATATATTGTATAGAAAGTAGTCTAAAGACTATGACTAGACATTTATCGCTGGTTAAACATTTTTTTTTTTTT
>NW_017535163.1:77140-91273 GCF_001853355.1 Bactrocera latifrons
TAAAATATAATAAAAAATATTGAAAATATAAAATATATATGTATTTTCAACAATTTTAAAATATTGCAGAAAAATAAAAAAGAACTATATAAGTTCGTAGGTGCTGCGTGCACTCGGCGCGAACGTGAAAAGCACGTGTGTGGCAAATAGCTAATGCGCGACAAACTGTACCAACAACAATAAAAGGCGCTTTTTTACTTAGCATTTTTTATCATTAAGTGATAAAAAGCCAAGAGCTGCGCGCTAGCCATGCCGCAGCTATCAACGCGCGGCGATCAGCGTTATTTGGGGCGTTGCTTTGTAAGACAATAGTGTAGTAAATGCACTTATGTCATATACATATATACATATAAAATATATAAGTAAAACCAAAAAAATATAAAAAGCCACAAAAAACAAAGCGCAGGTGAGAAAACTCAAAAACAAAAAAGCGCAAAAACACAAACTAAAAATGCTTTTGCTTACACTTGCACTGCTGCGCACCACTACACACGCGCGCACCAGCACTCCAGACCTATCGAGCGCCTGTTGTACTTATCTGATAAATATTTTGTTTGCCGCTGTGTTGCTTTTATTGTCTAGTTATTTATTAATGTGTACTTGCAATTAACGTTTTTTGCTTTTGTTTTTGTATTTCACCTGTTTTCTGTGTGTGCTTTTTTTTATTTTCTTTTTTTTTATAATCTTTGCTTTTGCTTAGGGGTGTTCCTCGACGCCCGCCGAATGCCTTAACACCGTAGCGCCGTGACTGCGCTTGTCGTCGGTAAGCGTGTGCTCGCCTATACTCGTACTATTTGCCAATTAGGCCTTTACTTCAAATCGTTGAATTTAGTGCGATTTCGGCACTCGCGCCCTACCTATCTAACGTCAAAAACGCGCTGTGATACGCGCATAGCCATGAAACAGCATAGTCAGCACGTTTAGCGGTTGTTCTCTCATTCGACGCGCGACGACAGTGAATATTTTGTGAACTTACGCGTTCTACTATGTTTTCGTCTGATGGCAAATTTTGTAGACGATCTTTAAGATTTCATACGATAACAGTGCTTCGGTGCCATATGTTGAATAGAATGTGGCATGATTGTCATTCTGATTGATTTGTGATGTTTTTGTGATCGTGACGGACTTTCAAGCTTAAGCGCTTGATTGATAAACCCAATAAATATATAGTGATCAGTATTGTGATGCTTAATTGCGAAATCCCTGTAAATATATAGTGATCATGGTTGTGATTTTCCACTTGATAATGAGCTCGATATCTACGCTATTTTACGCTTGGACGCTATTGAGTTTGTGTTTAAGAATTGTTGATGATTTGTGAGGATTTCATTCATTCGGAAGAAAAAAAATAAGTTAGCAAGAAAAAAAAAAACACGATCAGGTTGAGACCTGATCATATGCGTGGAATACGGATTTTACCGCGAAGAATGTAAGTAAGCATGCGAATCTGTGGTCAAATATTCTTTTCGAAACAAAGTCATCTAAAAATTTCTTTCAAACTTCTCGAAGATTATGAGGTATTTGTAAATTGAGGCTGACATTGTCATCCTATAAAATTCATACATCGTGGCCTTGTTGCCCAGCATAGTAGTTCCTCGCTCTTGAATTTCGAGTGTTTGAGTCTAATATGCTTTGCTCATGGCCAAATAGTTATCGTCCAGTGATAAGTGAAAAGCGTGTTGTTTCGGGCACAAACAAATTTACAAATTTGTTTTCTGTTTTTTGTTATTCTAGTAATTGTTGCCAGGCCCCTTGTTGCCCACGGTTATAAAAAGTGGTTAAGACAGTAGCCAATAAATATTGGATGTAGCACTTGTTGCTAAGTCCAATTTAGTTCAATTTTGGGGAATGCTCGAGATCATTAATGATCACCTTTGAAATTATTTAGCATAAGTACAATGCCTGAAGTTTTAATAGTGTTGTGAAATACCACGTTGGTGAGCTAAGCTAAGGACCCGGCACCAAATAGCGCAGTTCTCTTAACGATTTTCTAGTAACAATTTTTTAATAAGTTCTTAGTGTTTTAGTAAATTGAGGAATATATTTTTTATGCATTTATATATAAGCTTTAAAATACTGTGCCAGCTTCTTGTGCAAAATGCCGGTTCTGCGACAGGAAGCCTGAATTTCCAGAACTCCTTCTAATTGATTGCATAACAGTCTGCAGATGCAAAATAAAGATGCTTGGATCCACGTTTCTAAATATGGATAACACGATCGAAAGCGGGCGAACCATTGTTGTGCTATACGAACTGATACATGATCTTACGAAGAAGCACGCTTCCAGCAGAGAATATTAATGAACATTACTCAGTTATCATAAGCTCTCAAACTGTTACGTTAAACACTTTGCTCACGATTCTCTGCACTTACAAGTGTGTGACATAATTTTTACATCCTTTCAGCTTCCGCCATCCATGTTTTCGCTCGAGCATTGTCGTGTTCGCTCGTGTTGTCATTGCGCGCAAATATTTGCATAAATTCACAAAACGCATTTGAGGCAGTGTCACAACATGCAAGTTTACTTACGGTAATGAGTTGACTAAATGCGAAACAATAACGCACGTAACTTTTTGTTACACAAATTCGCACTTTGGTCCAGGTAAGTGGGCACTGTTGGACTGAAGAGGCGCGCATTTCCCGCACATTTTGTGTTTATTAAGATTTCCAAAATAAAATAACACTTGAAAAACGACGCGCCTCTTTGTAGAGAGACACTTCAAAAAAAATTAGTGTGAGTACGAGAGGGAGGGTGGCGCGCATAAAGTGCCAGTTTTGGGCGAAGGGTGTTACATTCAAAACCACATACAACGAAAAGCGCATAACTTGCAACAACAGCGCGCCTAAAGGCGTTGTAATACATTGTTGTAAAGTAAGCAACAACGAAATTGCAACAATGCAAAGCAGGCTACAAAGCGCTTGCTAACAACTAGGTGAATGCGCGCTCCGTGTTAGGGTGTTAAAACATAAAATACAACAACTTATGCGCTCGGCCGACATGCATTAACAATAGCAACCCTTAAACAGCAAAGGTGCGAGCGCAGAGCTGGCTAAAATGCAAGTTATAGTTGCTGAGACAGTGCCGTGCGTTAGAAAAGGCATAAGCGCTAGTTTATTGCGCACAAAAGGCGTAAAAATGAAAAGTTGCAAAAAAGGCAAAAACTTTTTTGTTTTCGCTACTCAACACTTTGCACATTATTGGCACTAGCATGCAAGTATGCGCGCCTGTAAGTGTGCTTAAGTGCATGCTTGTTAGTGCAAAGATTGCATTGAGTGCGCATCTTATGTTAGGGGATGTGCAGCAAAACGCGCGGCGTAGTGTTGCGGCGGTGCATGCATATGCTGGCAATATGATAATGCACCCCTCCTGCAGCGCTGGTGAAAAAGTGCATTAATTTTCATTATACAAAACCACCCACTTTAAGCGCGCACAAAAAACATAATGAAATGAGCGTAAACTAAAAAAAAAAACCATGTGGCAGGCAGTACTATGGCCAAATATGATAGTGTGCCACTTGGCGGTGGCGCACCAGGGAAGGGTGCGCGCCCTGCATACGTGCTGCTTACATTGCAATGTGTTTTTATTTTTGTTGTAGCGAGCGGAAATGCGAATTAAGTGCACATACTTTAGTGACTACAGTGGGAAACGGCTGTTAAGCAACTGAGTAGCGCGCGCTTGCTGCTTAAGTGAGTGCAACATGCAACGCGTGACATTTAACAGGCGCGATCGCTTGGCGCACACACTCCGTTACGAAATTGCACACTTCCCATACTTCTCATTTGTTGCGCGCTATATAACGGCGTAAAGAGAAAGTGAAAACGCGGAAAATTTTGGTTAGCGCCAGCTTCGTTGCGTTGCGCGCAAGGATCTACACACCGCGCGCCAACTGCCTATGCAACAGTAGCACATACCCAATTATTATCCGATTACATGATTGATAAACGCGAAATTTATTACTTTTTTGGGAAGCAGCTTACATGCGCTCACAGGATTATCTCATTTTCCATACAACGCACCCTTTTCGAAACCTATGCGTCGCGCTTTTCCGCCACTTTTCCAGCATTCTACATAGTTTTCGCGTGTAGTGCAACGAGTTTTTTATGCTTTGCTAATGGTTTTATGTGACAGCGCATTAATTATGCTGTTTGCTTTTTATTTTTGAGCCCGTGAGGGTAGCTGCCGCTATTTTTACAGATTTTTTTTTCACTTTTCACTCAGCGCCAGTGGTTGTTAGCACTAAATAAATGTTGTATTTAATTTTCTTTTTGTTATTTTAAATTGCGATTTGTGCGCGCTGTGTAAGCCTTTGGAAAATGTGGCACTGTGTAAAACCCGATACTAGACGGGACGCACGTGTCATCAATCAATACATTTTGGCTGACGATTTTTTATAGTAAGCATATTGCCTATAGATTGCAATTTGATTAGAGTTGAGTTGGGTGAAAACCGCAGCGCGTTTGTGCCTATTGTTGGAAAGTGTTGTGTTACCGCGGGTAGCGCTGAAGGCACCAAAAATGATTAAAACTGTGCCGCTGAGCAGATTAGCGGATTTTATTGTGGGAAAAGGGGTAGTGAGTATTGTTTTTGTCAAAAGTGGAAATGCCTAATTGAAAACAAATTTATATAGACATAAACGATTTAATAGAAACTACTCGTTATAAAATTTGAGCTTTGGTTATAAACTGGTTATACATTGGTTATATATTGGTTATATATTGGTTACATTTGCGGAAGGCTTATGATACGTATACATATGTAATATTACGAATATAGTTAATCGTAAGCAATAAAAACTCAAATTTGAGTTTGGGTTATAAAATGGTTATGTATTGGTTATATTTGACAGCGGTAGGTTAAAATTTTATGATACATATGTCTATGTACGTAGTAAATCGTAAGCAACAAAAACTTAAATTTGAGTTTTGGTTGGTTGGTTATATATCGGTTACATATTGGTTATATATGACAGTGGAAACTGAAAATTTTATGATACACAAATATAATATGATGTAATCGTAAGCAATAAAAACCTCAATTTTGATTGTTTTGCTGAAACGTAGTTTTGCATTTCAGCTGACGATACAAATAATTTATTTTTCAAAAGCAGAAAAAACAGAAGTGTTTTTAGCACTTACATATCTTCCATTTTTACATACCAATCAAGTCACACAGTTTAACAAACCATATGGCAACACCACGTCAACGTGCAATTGCCTTTCTGGCATTTTGGGTCGTTCAACTGTTAAATTAGCGCTGAGCGCTTGAAACAAAAGTCAACAACAGTGAAATGTGACAAATTGAAGAGTAAAAGGAGCGTAAAATCGCAACTTCTATGACAAATATTGACACTTGACGTTGCAAGCGATGTCGTTATGTCATGTATTTTTTGCTGCTTTTATGCTTGCATTGCAATGACAGAGCACGAGGGCGCAAAAGTGTGCAAATGTCACAATTTAAAGCAGACAAATGACGCTAACAGGACTTTAAACACCACAGAAGCGTCATTATATGCTTAAAGTAAAGAAAGAGTGAAATAAAATGAAATAAAAAATATGAAAATAAATAATGCAAAAAATAGACATAAACTCGTGTTGCACAAGCTTTACTTCATCGCAATCAAACAGAGAGGCACTCAGTTAACCATAGATTCCACTCAAACCACTCACACATATATTCAAACGATGTTTGTACAACTCGGCAACAACTTTTTTTATTTCCTGTGCGCTTTTGCCATTTCTTTCATTGTTGCTGATTAACTTCCGATTATCGTTCGGCTTTCTACCTACAGTCATACTACATTAGAATCCCTTGTGGCTTTGTCTCCCAAGTTGCTATTCCAGAAAACACTGTTGTACTATATATTGTGTACATTGCTGCTTCGCCACTGACACACAGGCAGTTGCGTGTGCTTATTTGCGAAACCTCAAATGTCCATTGGCGTATTTGTTTGTGGAAGAATTCTTCATATGGTTGGCATGAAAAGCCGCAGGCGCGTCTGCGTTGTGATGGCAAAAAAAAAAAAAATTGGTAAACGAGCTTCACGTGACACGCTCATACGAGCGCACATACGAAACATATACACAGGCATATGCACATAGCACACATATGGAACACACATACATGCATGTGTGTGTGCCTGCAATATTTGTATGTGTGCTTAACTTTAACCTTTTTCTACGCCTTGTACTTTTTCTTATAATTCTTTAATGCAGCATTCTTTTATGCCGCACATTTATTGTTATCTCGCATACCAACGCACTTCTTCAACTTGGCTGCTTTGCTTGCAGTCAACAGTTTACTTCACAATTCGTTTGTTCAACAATATTATTATGTGCTTTTGTCGAGCTTTCGAGTCCTTTTCACGCTGCCTTATGCGCTCACTGCTTCTTTTCAAAGCGCGACGCCTTTCTTTGTATTATTTTTTCTTTTCTTTTTTCTGATTTGTTTTGCTTCTGCGCTATGCTCGCTTGAAGTTATAATTGGATGATGTAAAACTGTTTATATATTTCAAACTGGATGCCTGCTTTCTAAGCGCGCTGCGGCCAGCAGTTGCGCCTTAGCTGAGCRCTTTAATGATACTTTAAAATGGTTAATATTAAACTTTATGGAATCGCAAAAGACCACGACTGGTCTTTGCGTGGCTTATTGGCCTACCAGATTTATCTAACCTAATCTAAGATAACCTATGGAAGGGTTAGTTTTTCACAAAATATTCGTGCTTTATTGGCATACCAGATATACTTAACTAATCTATAAAAGACTTAGTTTTCACAAAATTAAATTTAGATTTATATAACTAACATATAGAACAGTTCGTTTTTCACAAATTTTAATAATTATATATTACTTCTAACAATTTTCAAATATTTTATTAACATTAATCGCAATTAGCATTCATTTCCCCCTCCCACATGCCATAAATACTCTTAGGTAATAAATTTCAAAGTCAACTATTGCCCCTTAGTGTCGCCTCTACACCTGGGTGGCGGCTGCATAGACAGCACGTACGGAATTCTTTAACGAACTTGACGTCACTAAGTGACACGCTGACGGAATACTTGAAGAGCTGTTGTAGTCTCAGCAAACGCTAGCTACATATATACATATGTATATACCATAAAGAATGGAAAAATGTGAGAAACAAACAATCAAATACATGAACGAACTATAGACGGGTGAATAAGAATCGAAGCAGAGGCACCAAAGCAGTAGTCGCACAAAACGAATGTCAACAAATAAAACTAGAAGCTTTGACAACTAAAAAACACATGTATATTAGAATAAGAACAACTGCAAAACGTGAGCAACATAACAGGGTGGATTTCCATAATGAGCTATATAATGTCTAAGCAGTCAGCTAACTCCTTGAAAAGTGATTTAAGTCGCTGCTGAGAAAAGGTACGCGGACGGTAGCCGAAACACCAATAATAAGCAATAGTTGGAACATTTAGACAAAAACAGTATAGCGGACAGACTGCTTAATATGCCGAGCGAATGTAAGTGGTGGTGTTTACAATAAAGTTCAATAATGTACGGAGCGCATAGAGAGATTGTAAATCTTCAAACGTAAACTGAATTTTTATGAGAGCGACATATAGAAGCATCAAAAAGTAGGCTTAGTGAGGCGCGTAAAGAAAATCTGCTAAGCAAGCGTATCAAATATTTGAAGCTTGAAGTGAGTCATGCATATAGTATATAGATATATGTGTTTGTGGTATATTTCCATATGCCATAATGGAAACTTAGAGAAATGGCGTGAAGTAAAGCAGCAGCGCAAGAGTAAACCCACTTTGTGTGCGCTTTGGAGCTATGCTACGCCCAGACTGTGGTAATTACATACGCCTAGAAATACAATATAAGAAACAAACAGTTAAAAGGATTATGTGCAGTGCAGTGAAAACAAGCGGGTCACATAGGTCAGTAGTAGTAAAGCACATAAAGCCGAAAGAAAACAAGCAAGGCGAGAGAAAAAATACAAAAGCTACGAAACACAAGCTGAGCAGCGCTAAACTTTGTAGAACATTTGAAAATGATAGGGTTCATGTCAAGACATAGCAAAATGGCTAACCGAACGAGACGGTTACCATATCGAATTACCAGGCAAGCTGAAGCTATCAATTGGCATTCTGAGAAGCTAAACTGCGAGGCAGCAGACCGTAGAGGGTAGTTAGTTGTTTGAAGGAAAAGTAGAAAAAGATTTTTTTCGCACATTTTATGTGTACGAGTGTGTGTGTGTGTGTGCGCGCTTAATTTCCCTGCAGACTGACACATAGCTAGCGACTAGGAAGTTAAGCAATGAGTGATTTGTGCCAAAAACCGCAAGTCGGCAATGCCAAATGGCAGTTGTGGTACAAAAAACAAACTTTACAGGCGCTCAATGCTAGAAATTATCCTTCGAAAAATTGAAAAAAAAGTATAGAACACAAGTAGTACAATACAAAAAATGTGTGCTGTGTGCCAAAACTATTTCAGTACGCTAACCGCACTAATACACACACATATATGTACATGTCTTCATTGCGCCACATGTGTCAGGATGTGTGCGTTGGCGCGCCTTGCTGTTGCGAAGGACGTGCGGCGTAGAGACACATTATTTGTGCAAAGTTGAAGGCTCTCATTTGTGCTTTTGGCTTGCAGGCCATGTGTGCTCGAATTTACTGGCGCATTGCCCATTAAGCGTACAAGGTAATCATTACACATATCCTTGCAGTTGAATTTAAAGCGCGCTGTGCTTGTGTATGGCAGGCATGTGATTTATTCTGCGCTCTCTAGAAATTGCTTTATATAACACAAATTTTGAAAAAAAAAAAAACATAAATACAAACGAAAATCTTTTAATGGATTTTGCTTGTACGCCGCTTTGATTGCAATCTACACTGAGTATGGCTGAAGCCGCATTCAAATTAAATGTGCCTTCGAAAACTAATAAATCTCCAGTTTTTGTGACTGCAAGTCGCCAACTTGTTTGTGCTTGCAACACCACATATAATTGCATTTCTACTGCTATCAGCCTTAATGTTAATCATACTGCGGTGATACTTCTAACAAGCGTCTGCAACTGTGTGCGTGTCTTTGATACACTTTTTTTCAATGAAAAAGAACGCGAAGAACGCCGACTAGACGCTGTATTCGCGCGCTGCTCACCAAACTTAAATCAACTTCCATTTTTTAACTTTTTTAAGCTTTTTTTTTTCTTTAAAATATACTACTCTCTCGCCCCGACACCTCGCGTGTTGCACAAAAAGTTCTAAAACTTTGGCTTACCTTCTTAGTTTTCGACTGCTTCAATGTCAGCGCTGGCGTAGGCAAGCGGCATTTCTTCTTCGCCGTCTCGCTTCCGTTTCGCATAGCACTTCACACTTTTTTCTTGGTATTTTCTCGCACTTTCGGCTCTTTTATTGATTTTTGTACCAACATTTGCAGTGTGAGTTGCAATAATTTTGTGGTTCACGCTTACCTTTGGCGAATTTTCACTTTTTCAAACCGAACTGGCAGCGTGGAAGAGGCAAATCGAAAAAAAAAACTGTAAGAATTTTGCCATATCTTGAAATCACATAAATAAAAAAGTCTCCCGCTAAGGCAGACGTCTTTGACACACGGCGCAAATACCTTGCCGAGCGCGCTTAAGCATTGCTAATGCAGTTGCAAACACGCACACACATTCACTCATACCACATACACATATTCATGTACATTTTGCTATATTTTTATTTGTGTATTTGCCCTCTGGGCACTATACTACCTCATCCGCAAGTACATTTTACGGCTGCTTCACCTTGAGCAGCGCACGTCCGTTAGCAGGGCAACTAACCTACCCTACCACCACCGGCTCGTAGCTGCGCGGCAGCGTCGTCTTTTACGTGCGTTGCAACCCTCGCAGCATGCTACGCTTTCTAACGCTGGACGTTGCGCCTATGCCGTGCGTTTTGAAAGGGCTCTAGTGTATGAGCAAGCGAATGTGGTCTGTTGCTTTGCGCTGCTAAGCTGAAATCAATGACCTTTGCAGCGATTATTTTTTTTTTTGCTTATTTTATATTTAGTGCGAGTTCTGCACAACTCGGTGGAAGATTCTTTGCACGTGCTGTTTTGATTCTTGATTGCTTTTTTTTTTTGCCGAAAAGAGAGGGTACGCTCTCAAAAATATATGAAGAGGAAGTGTCTGTTAATTTTAAAGGATTTTTTAAGGCACACTGAGATCTTAAACTGCAATTTTTACACGAAATTTTGTCTCAATTTTTAATTTTTATTGTTTAAATATTTAGTGAGTGGCGTTACATTATTTGAGGCCATTCTATCCAAAATTTACATTCCAAAAACCGATTTTTCGTAAAAACTTTTTTTTTAATTCTTTCGTAAAAACATTTTTTTGTACAAAAATCGAAGAACACAAATCGAGGCAAAATCTTTTTTTCGTAGAAACATTTTAAAAAACTTTGGAAAAAAATGTTTTCTAAAAAATCAAGCTTCAAAATTACTTTTTCTTAATTTTTTCTTAAAAAATCGTAAAAAATATTGTTTCTAAAACGTGCAAGTTAAAAAATATTTGTTCTTTATTTATTTGTAAAAAAAACATTTTTCTTAAAAAAATTCGTAAAAAATATTTTTTCTAAAAAAAATAATTGCTTAAAAGATTTATTAAAATATTTTTTCTTAAAAAAATGTTCCGTGAAAACATTTTTCTTAAACAAATTGTCAAAAAAAATTTTTTTCCTAAAAACTCAGGCGAAAAATAGTTTTTCTTCTGTTTTACGTAAAAAAACGGTCTTCTTAAAAAAAAAAATCGTAAAAAATATACTTTCTAAAAAATTTAAGCTAAAAAATAGTTTTTATTTTTATAAACAAATATATTATTCAAATTGGCAACTACTTATATTAATTTATTTTTAATAAAAAAGTCCGTGAAGATCCCCCTCCAAATCACATTTAAACCCTTCCAATCGCGCTTATAAAGCGTTTACGGCAATTTGCCACTTGTAGCAACCTAGAAAATGTCGAAACTATTTCAATAGCAGCAACATGCAACAAAAAATATAAAACAAAAGTAATCAGCATATTGCAGCAATATAATAGCAATGGCTAAAAAATGAAAGTCATGAGGCACAGAGATTAAAATGTGTTGCTGGCGAAAACAAAAGATTTCAATCGATATCATTAACACGAGCCCCTAGGCACACACGGCAAATGCACTGCATACAAACAAAGCTACACGTATGTGTTTGTAAAATTGTCTACTGTGTGTATGTGTGTGACATTGCTGCCACATTTGGTCAATCTTCGGCCTGTCAGGCGACAAGTGTGGCATTCAACAAAGCATGCTTTTTCATGATTTATGGTGCACAAAAAAATATTTTTTTTTTATAGAAAATGCATTTTTGTATAACACTCGAGACATTGGCAACATTTTTCACACTTAATTACAATAATGAGTGTGTAGGAAAAAACAACAAATACAGGCATACAATAAAAAAGACCAAAAAACTGGTATAAGAGGTTAATGAAATGTGGCAGCGGACACTTAATATTGTGGAAAAATTTAAATGACAATGAGCGATTAAAGTGGCAGTGAAAAATGAGGCTAAAAATTAAGATGCATAAAATATTGTTGTGAACAAAAAAGATGATTATTTTAATGTGTTGCTACTTGCTGGCATTTTTGTGCTACCCGCCACTTGAAAAGGCGAAATAATCTAAAGCTTTTATTTTTTATGCCGGAAATCGCGCGAATACACAACAAATGCAGCATGTATTTGTTGTAAATGAGTAAACGCACTCGAAAAGCAATTTGACAGTTCGAGTGCAGCGAAGTTTGAGTGCTAACTGTCAATAGTGGCACGTTGAAAAACGATTGAGAATAAAAAGCTAACTGTTAAGTGCTGCTCAGTAAGCGATTGCACAAGCGGAAGTGTCAATAGTTCCAAGTAATTTGAGGAAGCGCTGCGAAATTAAAGGAAATTAAAAATTGAAATGAATTGCGCGAAATGGGTGGGGAAAGCGAGCGGAGCAAAGTATGCAGTTGAAGAAAAAATTATAAAACTTGACGCTGGTGCTTGCTTATGTAAAAGTAACTTTCGCAGAGACGGTAACTTAGTTGAAATGCCAGGAAAGCTTGCTATAAATAACTGAAAAAGCAAAAAATGTGAGCAAAATAGTTTACAATAACATATCATAGCCTTTAGCGCTGCTTTCCAAATGTCTGATTAGCAGTCATCTGTTAATCCACCAAACCATGACTTTTTATTTTGGCGAATAACCTTTTTGTAACATATTCAATGTCTGCTTAGCAGTTATTCGCCAGTTAAGTTCTGATTAACTTAACCAAGACTTCTAATTTCGGCTAGTAACCGTTGTTTAACATATAAAAGCATTTAGGTCCACTTAATCAATGCCTGGTTAGCATCCATCTGTCAGTTAAGTTCTGGTTAACTTAACCAAGACTTCTAATTTCGGCTAGTAACCGTTGTTTAACATATAAAAGCATTCAGGGCCACTTAATCAGTGCCTGGTTAGCATCCATCTGTCAGTTAAGTTCTGGTTAACTTAACCAAGACTCTTTATTTTGGTGAAACACCTTTTTTAACATATAAATGACTTTAGCGCCACTTTCTCAATATTTGGTTAGTAATCATCCGTCGTTTAAGTTCTGGTTAACTTAACCAAGACTCTTGATTTCCGCAAATAACTTTTTTTTAAGCATACGAAAACCTTTAGCGCCGCTTTCTCAAAGTGTGGTTAGCAGCTATCTGGCAGCTAAGTTTAGATCAACTTAACCAAGACACTTTATTTCGACGAATAATCTTTTTTTAACCAGAATATCACTGGCATAAGGCTGCTAACCAGATATTGAAACGCCCTTAGTATTTTCTGCAGGTTACCTAGTTTTCACGAATATTTAGCCATGCCTCGAATAACCTTTCAATTACTATATAACACAGC
This sequence comes from Bactrocera latifrons, assembly GCF_001853355.1. Taxonomy (NCBI): domain Eukaryota; kingdom Metazoa; phylum Arthropoda; class Insecta; order Diptera; family Tephritidae; genus Bactrocera; species Bactrocera latifrons. The sequence continues at coordinate 90,075 of NW_017535163.1, forward strand.
ACATAATACACCCACATACATAGCAGTAATAAGTAGCCTTGTCATCGCGCATATTACTCATATACAGTATACGGATAAATATTTGCATATTAAAAACAGACAAACGGTTATTTATGACCTTTTATAATTTACGATTTATGAAAATTTCAAGTCGTAAATTCCTATTTAGCCTTATGACACAATACGAAAGCAAAAAGAAAACAAGAAAATAGTAAAAAATGCTGCTTTCGAAGTCAAAATATTTTCGAGTGCGCTTACTAGACACTAGTTTTTTGTTTTCTTAAAGTAGTGAAGTCGTAAGCAAGCGTAAGCAATTAATTATACAGTAACTCAATTTCCTCCCGCGCTCCCTTTCTCCACCACATACACTTCAACAGTAAAGTATTTAAACAAAAATATGAAAAAAAATATACTGAGCTCACGACTTTTTTTTAAAAAATTATTTAATTGTTTTCTATGCTTCAAAGTTTAGGAAATTTCCTACACGCAGTCCCACACACATATATATAAAGTGATATATGAAATATATACTAGTGAGTGTGGGTTGTTTGTAGCAAACGCAGTTTGAAATATCGTATTCACTTAAGTATTTGAAAAAGTATAGTTCGTAGAAGTGTTTGTTATTTTATGATTTATGCAAATTTGTTATTATAAAATTTTTAATGACTATATTTATTTTTGTTTGATTACAGGTTACCCCAGTTAACGCTCAATGCCAAGAATACTATTTTACTTATGGTGAGTAAACGATTAAAGCGCCTAAAAGGCAGTATATAGTACATACGATGTAAATAATATTAAGTATAATTTAAATAATATATAAATATAAATAAGTGAGCAAAATATACACATTAAATAATAATTTACGCTAAATAAATTGTTTTAAAGATTGAGCGTGAAAAAAAGAGATAAATAAAATATGGAAAAAGAATTTCATGAGAGTTCAACAGCATACGAGTAGAAGTACATAGGTTTTAGTTTTATGTGAAAAAAAAAATTTTTTTTTGAAAGAAATTATGCATTGTTTTGGAAGATTTTATGAGTTTTTTTCTTAATTGATTATATATGAAAAAATCAAGCATTTTCCAAGAAAACAAAATTAAGTTTTAACTGGAAATAAAGCTTTTTTAAATTAATTGCATGTTTTCGAAACATATATAAAATTTAAAAAATGTTTCATTTATAATATTTTCCAAAAT
>NW_017535163.1:91643-171902 GCF_001853355.1 Bactrocera latifrons
TTTTATTTAAATTTTTTCAAATTAAAACTTACAAAATTTTTTTCAATTTCTATTAAATTTTTTTTTAATTGCATATGCATATATGACTTATTATATAACAATATAACAGTGCACATGGTAACAAAAACCATTAGAAAAATTTAGAAAAAATCCCATACTTTCAAAAAAATGCCGCGACCATCTGCTTCACCCGATTATCAAAATAAGTGATCACTAATAACTCTCAACATAAATTTTTGTCTCATTGCGCTTGTCAACAATGCGCCCCAACGCCACTTAGCACAATCACCAGCTACATATTTGTATTAAAAGCAACAACAAAAATATATGTTTCGATATCTATAAGTAGTATTTACTCGAACACTCGAAATAGCTGGGTTGAACGCCATTGAACTGCGACAAAGCGAACATAAGCAGACTGCAATAAAAATTGATATTAAAAACAAAACAGAAAGCGCAAATAAATTAACAAAATTAAATACAACAAACCACAACACTAATAAGCGTAGCAAGCTTTGACTATGGCTTGAAAAAAAAAAGAAAAACAAATATATATGTACATATGTATATATAAGTGAACAAAGTGAGATGAGCTTTAACATGCTTTTCGCGCTTGTAGGCGACGAAATGGCTGAAAAATATAGAAGACTCGGCAGAAAAAGCGTGTGACAACAGAAACCATTTGTTTTTGGTTTTTCGCTGCATATTTCAAATATTTTTTTATATAGTAGGCAATCAGCGCTGCTCAGCTCGGTGCTAAGTGTTAATTTGATGACGATAATTTTCTTATTTACTATGTGAGCGGCGCGTTTCAGCTGATTAGAGATTTAGTGCTTTCAAGCGGCTTAGATTAATGTCCTCAGCTTGTGCTGCCACAAGTTTTGGAAGAGCTATCGGTTGTTGTTAGTTTATATTATTTTTAAATTTTTTTTTTTTGCTTTCTGAAATATCAATAATTTTTTGGAAAAATAAATTTTTTTTTTCTGCAATGAGTTTCGGATTTGTTACAATTCAAATTTGATTTATGTGTTTTACTTGAGAATTGTGGGGTCAGAGAAGTCATCATTTTGTCGTAGATTATTCTAATTACTTATTTTTATATTTGGAAGAGTGTCGAATATAGCGGATATTGTGACACCTAGCGGGTGTTTAATTACTTGAACAATATTCTGGATTCGAACTTTGCTACTACTGGTTGTCTCTAGATTAGGTGACTGTGGGTATGTAGAGCGTGAAAAATTTAAGTTTTGAAATAATAATTTATTATTCCATGAAACATATGTATATGTGTGCATGTATATTTCAAGCATTTAAAAAGGAAATGGAAAGTAAACGTTTTTAAATGCTTGAGACATACATAGAAATACGAACCATATATGTGTATCTACATATAGCCACCTAAAATAGCGTATCATCAAAAACAAATCGAAAATCTCTATCAGATTTAATAATCAATACATAGCCATTTTATAACCAAAACTCAAATTTGATTTCAATATGAGGATATGATAACCATTTTATAACCACAACTTTCAATAGGAATAATGGGTATTATATCGTTTTTTCTTCACCTGTAAAGTTATGAAAAGTGATGTTACGCTATTTAGCATTTTAGGTGACGATATATTGAAAACATAAAAATAAAAAAAAAAAATATAAAAAGTTCGTCAAACTTATTAAATGATAATATGTTTTTAATATGAAAAGTAGCTTTAATGCGCACATTTCATATCAATCATCAGAAAGAACACACATTTTGCATTTTCATAGATTTCTGCTTGTACTAAGCCATCACAAGTTGGGTATGAGCAGTTTATTAATACCTGTTTAAGACTTTTCAATGACGCTTAAAATCGCTAGGATAACATACATATTTGCTAACCAGAACACTTGACATCTTCATATAGTAAAAGTACCCAAAACTACGACTTAACTATATAAGCAACATCACGCAGAACTTTCCAATAATCAACGCGTATCAATAATGAAGGAGTAAATACACGAAAATCCCTACACATTAACCAACCACTCATAATGGCTTACACATGGTCAAAATGAAAAAATGGTCACTACTTATAAGATTTCGTGGCTGAAGAATGGCTGAATAGAAGTGTACCAATATATGATATCATAAACCATTTTGAGCGTGTTGTTCAGCATTTTCACGCGTGAAGCCTAAAACAACAGGCACTCAAAAACTTTACAAATCGTAAAATCGTTATGGATACTTAAGGTGCAGGAAAACAGCACATAACCTAAAATAGTTTTATTTATTATTACGAATACGGAAAGGAATGCTAGTCAAGTATTTGATAGCGAAAAAATATTTAAACAATTTTACTGAACTCAAACAAGCAATCAATTAGTTATGCAAATTAAAAAAAAAAAAAAAGAAAAAAGACTGACGGTGAATTCATCAATTTTCATGCAATAACAAAGTGCTAGATGCATGATACGTTAGGAAAAAAGGCGTGATAGTGTTGGTAGTAGTTTTTTTTGTAAATATTTAAATATGTATGTATGAAAAATTCCACTGTTTGCTGTTTGATGGAATCACAGAGATGGCAGGCACTACCCCTATCGCTAAAAAGCCCACTAAGCTGGCAGGCATTAAAAGAAAGCTTATGTACAGAAATCAATTTTAATTACACTTTGCGCTGGTCAAAGCAAACAACGTAGTAATTACACAAATGCACACTCACATACGTATGTACATTTTGCAATAGCGCCTAATGGTGTTTTGTAAACTAGAAAATTTACAAAAAACAAAAAAAAGATAACATTTTCGGTGTAATCAATCATATTGCTTAAGCTTGTACACAAAGCAGACGGCTTACGCGTGTTGCAATTCAGCGCTAGCTGCGCCACAGGTGTGAGCGAGCGCGCGCTAGTGTAGCAGGACAATGGCCGTTACTTTGTTCTTAAGCTTCGAGAGGCTTGTAGTTCTAAGGTGAAAAACTTAAGCGCGGGCTTTGTGGACTCAGTGTTGTGGCAGGAGAAGCTGTCGTGCGATAAGCGCAGGTGAAAAGATACGAGTGATCGAGAGATGATGATGTAAGAAATGTGGCACAAAAATAGGTGATGGTCTCAGGCGCTAGAAAATAAGCAAAGGAAATGCGAACTTTGGCAGTCAGCGGAGTTTAAGGCCTAATGTGTCAAAGATCTTAATTAAACCGTTTTTATCAGTAGTCAGAGCTTAAGCTCTACATGCTGCCCATATATGGCGATGCACAAAAGTATTATAATTTTTTATCTTTACGCGCAAAGTCCCATGCGTCTTACCATTTTTGGCACGAAGCCTATGCGGCACGTTCAATATCTTTTTTTTTTACATAAGCATATTATTCTTTGCCTTTATTATGCATATTTTAATTGAAAATTGACCTTAAATCCAATTTATGCCTGCACATTTGTGACATGCAAAGCTTGGAGACCTATAAGGCATACGCACACAAGTGTATGTGTACCTTAAAGTGGCCTTAATTTAAATTATTCGTTTAAAAGCGACATTAAAGCGCCAGATAAATTGGCTCTACTGATATGAGCGGCGTATTGCCAACGCAAAATAGAACGGCAAGAAAACAAAAGGCGGCAACTCTCGTCTACAGGGCACATATACATATATACATATATATATTCGTGTATTTCATCCTTTGCTGAGCGCCGTTTTGTGTCTCTGTCGGCAAGAATTTTTATTGCCTTACGTTGACTGCCGTTCAGCAGCTGCTGCCACGCACACCCATACACAAACGATTTAAGCCTGTAGGACAATGCAGTGTAGGCATCATGCGACATTGGCAAATCTATTTTCAACATGAGCGCATTTCAATAAATTCACATTTAATGCCATAACAATTGTGGACCTGTGTTGGTGCCGCTGTGCCAGGACTATATGCCTACTGTTGTTTATAATTGTTGTTGCTACTGCGGTAGTTTATTGGCATAGCGGAGTGGCAGCAAGGTGAATATGCCTACTCCTAACGCTGGTGTGCGTGTGCTTTATACAGTTGTCCAGTTGCCACTTCTGCATAGCGGCGCTACAAAGGATTAAGCTTATGAAGTTTTGTAGGCTTATTTGTCGCCTGCAGTCACCTATATCACTAAATAATCCTTTTGAAAGTGTTTCTTGCGGTATTGGTTGTGTTCTTGTTTCAATTTGAAAATATTTGTAAAACTTAATATACTATATATCATATAAATAATATATGTATAGTTTAAAAACACGACAAAATGTTAAAGATCAGCATTTAATTGTGAGTGAACAGAGACATTCAAAATAGATTCAAAAAAGATTATTTTTTGTTGTTTGAAAATTTTGGAGGGTTTCAAAATTTTTGGAGACTTTTCAAAATAAATAAAAGCAGTCAAAATATTATTTAAAACAACTGAAATTTCGAAAAAGTACAATGTTATGTCGAAAAGAGCTTTGGCATACTGCCTTTACCTTTATATGTTGACATTCAAAAATTAACACTTTTTGCTGCAATCTCAAAATTATGTCCTTAAACTCAATTGCAACACATTTTTGTTGTTTGAAAGTTTTGGAGAGTTTTGAAAATGTTGGAGACTTTTCAAAATAGCGAAAAACTGAATAACACAATTTAAAAATTCTTAAAAAATAACCATTTTAAAATGGTTAAACTGAAAACAACAACAACTCTGGCATATATCCGTTCAGCATGTTTATGCAACTACTTTCGTTTGCCAGTCAATCAGCAAGTGCATTATTTTAAGGCAATAATGTACGGCATACACAATTTTTCAACTGAATTTCACTCCTTTAGTACACTTAGCAAAATTTTGACTTCAAAGCAAGTTTTTCATAACTCAAATGACTTGCATGTCTGCACTTACGCGAGGCTATACAAAGAGACCAAGCGGAAAAAAGGTTTGTCGTTGAAAGTGAATTCATAAAAAATTGATATGACATTATAATCCGACACGTTACACACTTGTCAGCAAAAATATAGCACTCACTGCCAAAAATCACACACACCTGCAACATGTGTGCCTTGAACGGCAGCAATAACAACAACAATAATTATAAGGCACATATTGTTAGTGCTTTGCGGTTCGTTTGCTGTGGCTGCATGATTTTTATTTATGCCGATGTTAGTTTTTACCACTTTGATTTTGATTATGTAAATTTTCGGATCGAATGACAGACTGAAGGAAACAAGACACAGGCATTTCCGTTAGCCACACAGTACATATGTAAATAAATAAATACGTACTAATATGTTAAGGTAACAGATATGAAGTACCACACTTCACACATTGCTTCCGCTGCGCCTGGTGGCACAAATTTATCAATTTCCTGCTGATGGCATGAATTTAGGACTTCAAATGCACTAGCGCATATCATTTGCACTAATCAGTTACTCGTTATCGTTCTTTTATCTCCAACACTATCTCACCCAAGCTATTAGCTTGTGATGGCAAAGCCGCCAACAGCACTTACGCCGTCTCGCAAGTGATCGCATCGGCAACAGTGCTGATTGCCTGATGGCAGCGTGCGCTCACTGTCCCAACATCGATGCCATCATCATCAATTTTTGCCCGATTTCATAAGCATATTGTATAGATTTTTTCTTTCTTCTGCTTCATTATTATTCCAATTTTAATAATTATTATTATGGTGGGAATTTTTTCGGTATATCCCAAGCAAGTGGAGCTGCGCCCTTTTGTTCTGCCGAGCCGTATAAAAGTCTGGACCGTGTCACAATTTTAGGCGGCATTCAAGTCTTCGCTGCCTTTTGTGACACATTCAATGAGCGTTTAAGTGAACACTGCTTGTTATTCTTTCACACATTTTTGTTGTCTTTTCGAGCGTGCGTTTTTTCCTTGCTTGTTGTTCTTTGCGTAGCGAAATGGAATTTATGAATTGCATTTTAATTGTCGGCTATGCAAATAATGACTAATAAACTTGCTATTAAATGTGCGCGCCGATGACAATATTTGCATTTTTATTGTACGTATATCAGCGCGTTAAGCCCGCGTACATGGTGCAATCGGCTGCCACTAGTGAGAGCGATATTGTTAAGAACGTGTTTTATGATAGCGCCTGGAATGCTAATGAAAGTCATTTAATAATGCTCGCGATGCAATAAAGTGGGGTTATGTCAAGCAGGGATTAAGTGCACAAAGGCGCGATAATGTGAAACTGAAAGTTAACAATTTAGCAACTTTGTGCGCGTTCGGTTGGACTGATGTGTGTGGTAAAAAAATTTGGAGTACCTTTATTGAGAATTTTTTCTGAAAAGTTTTGAAAGTTATGCTGCTAAATATACACTTTCTTGCATATATAAATATGGTAAATTTTGAAAGTGTCCAAAAATTTTGAACCAAGCTTTCAAGCTTTATCGCTTGCTAAATGCTTTAACAATACTATTATCTTAATTTTGCCAAACACTGCTGTTGAAAGTCTGCAACATTTTTTTTTTTGCTTTGAGAATTTTTTAATAATAATTTTTTAGCACTATTTGTATCTTCAGACAACAAATTTTGATTATCGAAAGTTTTTGAAAGTCTCCAATTATTTTTATTTTTGTTTTCTGCATTTGTTACATGAATTTTTCAGTACAAATCGTGTTTTCAGACTAAAAAAATGAATATCGAAAGCCTAAAACTTATGCAAAACAAACTTGCTATTTCACCAAATAGAATAATAATTTTTATACTAGTTTTATATACATTTTAAGCTGCATGCTCTTTACTATTGCTAAAAAATAAACTTACTCTTGCTTTTTCATTACAGGTAATGTTTGCCTTTGTAGTTCCAGCTTACACAAAAGCAAAAGACTATGTCTTAATGCTTACGACCCACAACGACCGAGCGCTACATATAAATGACGTCGGCAAGGTGACTGCAGCTAACATAGCTTTTGCACGTAAGTTTTTTCAGCATTACAACTATAATTCTTAGTGTTATGAAATTTAGGAGTAAATGCTGTTAAGCAAACAAAAAAAAAAAAACAAAAAGGGTTGCTTCAAAATTCATTCAGTTTCAGTTTCTACTCAAACTCAGAATTAAATTGAGCTTTCATCTCTTCGCCGAAACAGCGGGATTTATTGAGAATCAATGTCATAAATAACCACACTGTGGAGATGTCTACACGCGAACTTCATATGCTATATACTATAAATATGTGTGCGTGTGCCATTAAGAAATTAAGAAATATTTCAATTTCTACACGCCAAGCACAACTGCTCGTCTGTCGCCTTCATTGGGATTGCCTCGCTGCAGAGGGAGCGTAATAAATTTTCATTGGAAATTTTGTTTTACTTCAATTTTGCAATTCTAATTGATTTGGCTTTTGTAGCTAACCTTTTTCGATACTTTCAACTCTCGCCCTGCGTATGTCCTCATGCGCTTAAGCGAAACTTTTTCCATTTTTTCCAGATTTATGTCTGGTATGTCTTATTTGGTGTATATGTATATTGTAGCAACTTAATTAAATTATGGTAATTTAATATTTTATTGCTGTTGATTTAAAGTCCTCACTCGTGGACGCACATAAATTCGCTGTTAAATCGCAAGAATGTCGCTTCATGGCAGTTGTTATGTGAAAAAAATAGCAAATAAATATAAAATGAAATAAATGCAACTCTACAGCGAATAACATTTCACTGTAGAGTTGCTTCGCTGCCGTCAGTGCGAGCTGTTGGCGCCATCTGTCAATTTAAAGGTTGCTTTGCGGTTTTGTAGCACACACACACACACTCAGCCATTTAAATAGGCATGCGAACTCCTGAATGCTTGTGATTTTATTAAGCGCCCGTTTAATTGAAATTATTGTATTTATTATGATTGTCAGTAATAAAATATAATACTACCAAAAGTATGAGACCGGTTCGCTGGCCGATTAACGCATTGATTATATGAACCATATAGCGGAGCACATACTTAAATATACTACTTATGAGTTCCTCTGTAAAGAGTTTGTGCAAAACCCACACATGCAGCTAAAGTTCCACTATTTATTTTGTGGCTTTCGGTCGCTGTCATTAACGTCGCAAGTTACTGTCATTCATAGGATTTTCTAGGTCGCTACGTTAAAACTGAATTTCAGCGAAACTGAAAATATTCTAGGAAATAAGTTAAACGCTTTAACTGGGTTTGCCATTGCATTTTAGTGCGAACGTTGAGATTATGATTAATTGTATAGAATGTAGATGACGATTTCAATTAAATTTTTATGAAGTCATTTGAGTAATTAGTATGCGCGGTGTGAATATGTGGTTTAATTTTTAAAATATTTCAAGGAAAATTATGAGGTCACGCGTATACCGAAAATATATAAATTTTTAGTTATTTGATACATCCTGATATATGTACATAAATTCAGTTAAAAATAGCTATTTGAGTTGTAGTATGATTTATAACAATTTTTTAAAAAGTCTCCAGACTTTCCAAACCTAAAAGCAGCTATTTGAGTTGTAATATGTTTTATAACACATTTTTTAAAAAGTCTCCAAACTCTCCAAACATTTGAAGAGACATCAATTGTTTTAGAATAGTTATATTTTTTTAAAAGGCGATAAATGTAAAAAAAATATAATAAACCTTTAACTCTACAAACTCTCCAATTTTCAAAATCCAGGCTATTAAATGTGTATATGATTTTAGGTACGCACATATATTTTTAGCAACCTTTATCCTCCAAACAAGAGATATATGTATGTATGTATATATAAAAAATGACAACGAAAATAAGTAGCTTTCACTTAATATCACTGCTTACTACTAGTAAATGAACAAAAAACAAAATATTCATATTAAGGGTGAAAAAAGCAAAACAAAACAAGCTTTTTGCGTACTAGTATTTCGCTATCAGTGGCGATAAAATCTTTGTTTGTATCTTTGTTTTTTTACATATTGGCTCATTTTAAATTTACTATAATATATACATATGCATGTACGTACATATGTACGTTGAATATTTGTTGTTTTGATTATTTTGAAATAAGTAGTAAAACATTCGAAAACTAAAGAGGGGAAGTGGGTAAGGGGGAGGTTAAAAATAAATCGTACACTACTACTTCGATAAATCTTCTACAAACAAGCGATAAAATAATCAAATGTCGAAGAAAAATGTAGGAAAAAAACGTAATTGATAAAATTCCATAGTATCTAGTAGCATATGTATGTATGTCACCATAAAATATTTGCATAGCGCTTTTTGTTGCCTTAAGTTGTTGTTAAGATGTATACTGTATTGATATCTTATTATTGTTATGGCTATGACTACTACAAATGCTTTTTATATGACTCGAAATTTATTTTGAACAAATTTTTGACACATTTTAATTTTTTGACATTGGAGAATTGATCGGTTAGTTATTTAAATATATATATAAGTGTGTGTGTGTATTTTAGATACTATGCCATATACGAGGTTTTCGTTTTCATTCCTACTTGCTGGTGCCATGTGGCGCTAAGTCGTGTCAAAGGCTTTTGACTTTCGTGAAGTGTGCATTTACCTATTAAGAATCGAATGTTAGATAACACGATTATGCATACATACATACATACACTTCATGTGAACGGAACATGCAAAGATACGTAGTATAAATTGGTGAAAAGTAGTAAATACGAATAAATTGTAGTTATTGTAAGCAAGTGCTAAAAGCAAATTAAAAACTTGATACATTTTCAATTTTTTCACAAAGTCTCCAAACTATACACTAGCCAAATTTGCTTGAAATATTGTTAATCATCTATAAAACATTAGTTTTGTTGAATAAATCGCAAATCTACGATAACAAAAGATCTCCAAAATATATTTTTCTTATTATTATATATTTATGGTACGTAAAACAACATTTAAGTATAGCCTTTAACAAAGCAAGTTCAGCTAGTAGTTTTTTTTTCTCATTTTCATTTAAAATGATAGCACATATTTTTGTGAGATTAGGATTGATAAGCATTAGTTAGGAAGTTTAATGTAAAGCCACTCAGTGCTGTCACTATCTTGGGCGATAACGCAAATAATTAAACGTGATTCCAGGAAATTAATCCACTGCTAAACATAGAGCATTCGCCTCAATACGATTATGAAATGGCGACACCGGGGCGTATACGTACTGTGAATACTATCTCAAGTGTGTTTTATTCTCGTCGTAAAAAGCCACCCCATCCATACCTTTTAATGGCAACAAAAGTGGTAAAGAAGCAACAAGAAAACGGCTCTTTTGCCATGTGTCCGCTAAGTCGCGGGTTTAAAGTATTTGCACTTTTGCGTAGCACAGGTATTTTTAAACTGTGATCAATATACATATGAGAAATGCTATGACCGAATAGTAGGCCTTAGCGGCAGACGATTGCAGACATGCATATTTTTCGTATGACATCATATGAAAATAGGTGAAATACAGTATGACGTTAAATTTTTGATAGCTGCTTACTAAGAGCGTGTTGCCTTTTTCATATTAGTTAAATAATCATATTAAGCTGTATAACCTGAGTATACCTAGTTTAAAAGAAATTCTTACTTACCAAACAATTTTGTTTTTGTTTTTTTTTTTTCTTGCAGAACCGATAACCATGGATAATGTTGGTGATCCATTTAATGGCGATCCATTCTTTATTACGCTTTATGCCAAACAAGTTGGACGATTTTTGTGCTTTCGACATGGCAGATTGGAGGGACTGGTAAGTTAAATTTGGCATTTTTGTATACAATTAAGTAGCAATCGTTTCAGTAATATGAGATTAGCTGTAAGAAAGAAATAGGAAGATACATATCATATGCTAAATTACACATACATAAAAATCATAAACAATGCTAGTTCTGCAACTGAAAATATATTTAGGTATTTAGCTTTAACTTAATGTAATCAGTATAGGAACTTATGCAATATACAAAATTTCTAAAATCTCTACACTTTCTAATAGTATATTTTGAATGTAACTTTCAAGCGTAGTTATTAAAAATTACAGAAAATAGCTGTTTTTAACGAATTTTTTAAAGCCTCCACCTAGCAAACAATCTGTTTTAAAGGCATATTTTAAGTACATTTGTAAAAATGACATAAAATAGTTGGTTCTAACGAAGTTTTCAAACTCTCCAAACTCTCCACCTAGTACATAGTTAGTTTTAAAGCATATTTCAGTTATAGTCGTTAAAAATTACTTAAAACAGCTGGTTGTTATGAATTTTTCAAACTCTCCAAACTCTCCATTTTGCACAATTTGCATATGTAAAGTATATCTCACAATATAATTTTTTGAACAAATATATGTTATATATTCAGTATAGTAGTATAGTGTAAAAACGGTGAGAAGTAAATAATATTTGTTTACCACTTCTTCATGCCGTTATCTTTGCGACCAATCTTAATACAAAAGTATTACTAAATTAATGATCAATTAATATGATAGCTGTGATTTTGAAGTGGTTGGCACTGAAAAGCAGTATTAAATAGAAAATATAATAAACTTCGCATTTAGCGTGCCTGAAGAAGTCTCCACGCTGCCTTTACAAAGCAAGTGTGCTTTATGATAAGATCTCTTATCTAATTTGAGTGAAATAATGATCACTCCAATAAATTCGTCAAATTGATTGAAATTTGCCGAACTATTTGGAACTATTGAGTGATGGGCAAAATAGAGACACATAAAGTATAAAAAATACAATTAATTTTTATTGAAAATTTATGAGTGGAAGGATTTTTGCGGACATAAAATGAAGGCAATAAATTGGTAGGGGAAATTCCAATGACGTATTCTGAATACTAAATTAATATTTATTTGCGATTTACGCACTCATAAATACATAATTATGACAGACATCGAAAAATATTTCTCTTTAGTATACTAAATTATGGAGTTGAGTTTTATAAGATTAAATTTTCAAGATTTCGTATACAACGGTTTTTTATAGGAGGAGTTTCTGAATATGTTATAATATATTTTAGCGTCACCAAAGAGGAAAAATCATAAATTCTAATTTCTTCGGTTTGTTTTCTCTTCTCTCTTTACAGAAACAACTCACTCGCGATTGCCACTTCAGTGAGAGCATTGAACATGGCCACTACATGTATGCGAATGCCTACAATGCAACGCTGCGCGTAGGTTTCACGAAACGTTTTAAGCCCATCGGACCGAAGCGGCTGAAACATGCGCGCAGCATTAGCAAAGATCATTTCCTCTTTGAGCGACGCCGTTTGGAAGATATTACTATTAGTAGAATCACCTCTGCAACTACAAGAAAAACAGCAAGTAAACCCATCACCACCACCACCACCACCATCTCCACTACCACAACAACCACACATACACCCAAAGTTACACGCATACAGCGGAATAGATATAATACCCACAAAAACAATAACAATGACAACAGTTCCACACTAAAAGCCACCACAGTACAGGAGAGCCTACAGCAACCACAACAAGGACTGCATACAGAAGCTGCAAAGAGTATTACCAATAATAATAATGATAGCCATAGTCTTAGTGAAGATAATAGAATTAATGATAATAAAAGTAACAACAAGGGCAACAACAATAGGCCACAGCAACAAGGAGGCGATTTGCTGGAAGAGCGTCTCCGTAAGTTGCAACGCGCCGAACAGCATCCGTTGCGGCACGATAAAAATAGTATTGAAAAGAAGAATCACCGACGTCGTCTACACAATCGGCGGAAACAACAGCAAAAGCGACAACAACAACATAATTTGTCAACGAAGGGTGTGGTGCGCCACCATTACAACAACGGCACAAAAATGGCGCGCAGACGTCAACATGAACGCGAGCAATTGCTGCGCAAACAAAGTCGTCACCGTCAGCAAATGTTGGCGCGACAAGAACAGCAACAGCGCCAACAGCCGCCACCGACGGCGCGTGGTGCAGGCGCAGCGGCTAGCTCTACGGCGTCAACAGCGGCATCAGCGCTCACAGCCACTGCCGCATCGCTAGTGCCGACAACGCTGATTGACATCATGGCTATGTTGGCCGCGTCGCGTCGCAAGCGCGGAAGACGGAAAAAGGAGGTTACAGAAGAGGAGAGTGCAAGCACGCGCGCAACAAGTGGTGCGGGTGCGGGTGCGGCTGGTGGCACGCAAGCCGATATACAAATAGCTGTGACACAAACAGCGTTACCCAAACCAATGGCGACAGAGATGGTGGTGAAGCGTCAAACGTCGCAGCGCTTACCGTTGGAAAGTGGAGAGCAGGCGCCGGCGCGCCCGCTACATCAAACAGCACTGGGTGCTGCGCTGAAGGATGCGTTGGCAGCGCCAACACATAAGCATCGACATCAGCATCAAGAGCGGCGGCCGCACGCGCTAGCAACGGCCGACATACCAGTGAGCGCGGCGCAACATGTTGCTGAGTTGAAGGCTGCGCAAGCGCAAGCGCAGCCAAAAAAACAGCAACAAACAGATGAATACTCAAATAGTTATGTTAATAATAATTTAATTAGTAATTATAAATTAAATGCTTACACTAATGCTAATGCTAATAATGGTAATGATAATGATAATGTTAATGCAATACCTGCCTTGCCAAAAAACTACTTATACGAAGACGCGCATCAACGCGCCGATTATGATTATCATAGTCACGATGATGATGACGACGATAGCGATAATGTTAACGATAATAATAACTATAGCAACAACAATAACTACAGCAACAGCAATAGGCGTAGTAAGAGTAGTGTTAGTCAAAATAGTGATAGTATTAAGCCTAGTATGACTGATTATAGTAGTAATAGTAATAGTGATTTTAAGTTTAGTCAACAACAGCAGCAAACGCAAGCAACACTTAACCATATTAGACATAGACACCGACGACGAGCTGCTGCCACCGAAGCCACAAACGAAGCAACGCTGGCAATAGCTCACGATCAACAACATAGTCATGTTGACACGAACGACAACGATGTTGCTGCCAACATTGTTGATGGGCATGTTGCTGAGCAACAGCAGCCCGTTCAACGCGCACAGCAACAAGTGAATTTGGCAAAAAACGAACAAGCTGCCGCGGAAGTGAACGCTTCCGTGGCGGACTTCGGACGCCAACAAAACGCTAAAACGAATAAAAATACGGCAGCAAATGCTGAAACGAATATAATAGCTGCGAATACAAATACGAATACATATATGGAAGATAACAACAATAATAATAACAATAATAATAACATTGGAAATATTGATAACATTAGGCTTAATAGTAATCGTAGGGTTAGTTATAAAGATAACGGTGACACTAATGTGCACACTGCTGTTGAAAAGCCAGATGCTGCTGTTGCTGCCGCTGTCGACGGCGAAGGTGCAGACGCTGGCGGCAATGGCGTGAGAGACAATAATGTGAAGCGTAATTTTTTTGGTATACGCCTGCCGTTTTTTCGTCAACCTAGCATCAATAACAACAATATTAACAGTAATAATCATTATATTATGCCTCGTGTTGACAACAACACTAATATGGCTGTCGTAGCGAGCGTAGGTGATAATCGTGCTGCCGCTATGCAAATGAATGCAAACGCTAATCAAGTAGCCAGTGTTAATCAAATTAATGTGCTAGCAACGCCACAGCAACAACAACAACAACAACAACGGCAAGAGCAAGCAGCGTCCATTAACGGTGCTGCTGTCACTGCCGCCGCTGTTGTTGGCAATTTAGCTTTTGCCGCTCGCTTAGCGCACGCATACAATTACGATAATCACAATGTTATTGATGCTATTCACCATAATCTTAATAATATTAATAATAATAATAACAATAATGCTAATCATGTTATGAATGATGATGACGATGGAAATGTGCATGCTGCAAATACCGATAATCTAAATATTCTTAGTGAGCATGTGTTAGCCGCTGCTTATCATAAGCGTTTTTTTCGTAGCTTAAATTATGCTAATACTAATCACAATGTGAATAATAATTATAATGATGATAATGATAACAATGACCCAGGCGTGCATAATGACGATGAATGGAAAAGAAATCATAATAAATATGATATGACTATAGTACAATACAGATATGTAGTTGTCTTTTATTAGAACAATGCTGAAGCGAGTGGGAGTGGGTGGGTAAAAGAGTGGAAGTGGTTCAAAAAGTGTCAAAAGGTAATACGAAGTAACAAAATAAGTTATATTGCGACAACTGTGCACGTAATTATTTCACTGATTGAGTCTTGCTTATGGAGAAAAAATTTGAAATATTTGGTTACCGATTTTGCTGAATGTCTACTTTATGAGGCAAGCATGGTAAGTATAGTTTCATTAGCAAATACGTGAAAAGTCTGCTCAAAAAGCGATGTTCCGATTCACTTTTTATGTGAAGAAGCAGAGACAAGCAAGTGTGTTTGAAGCTTAACGGGAGTACGCTAGTCTATAGGCAGAAAATTTAGATAATTTTTGTGGTGTCGTTAAAATGGGTAATTCAAATTTTCATTATGCATTTTTCCACTAGATATTTATTAACATGTCAAGAATACAGGAAAAATAAGAGAAAAAGGAATAAAAAGAATAATAAGAGTAAGAGATTTCAAAAACTAGTAGTTTATAAAGTGGGAATCTCAAATAATTGGCACGTGATCATTCTCACAATTTCAACCCACGCAACAATTTGAAAAAAAAGGGCTAGAATTATGTTGCAATGTCTGGTTCTACGAGAAATTTGGAAAACAGTTTATTTTTACGTCGAGGCGACCGCCTAAGAAAATATTTGATTACTTTTTTAACTAGCTGATTCCAAACATAGACAAGTCTCTAAAGAAAACTCTTCTCAAATTTTGGGTAAATCGGTATAGAAGAACCTGAAACATACCTGAGAAATTGTGGGTATATTTTTGAGAATATAGTGTCGAGAAAAAGTTAAAATAAAGCTAAAGATTCCGTACAGCCGGCCGAACCAGTTTAGATGTTGACTCAGCAAAATACCTATGTGGATCTAAGAAAATTATTAGAAAATCCTAGCAAACGCAGTATTTGTCTCTTGAATCGCTGAACTAAGTCAATGTCTCCGTATGTCTTGTACAGCTCACCGTTCCATCGAATGCAGCATTCGCCGTTGGCAATTCGCAAATGCGCCCAAGCCAAGATTCCTTCGCAAAACCTTTCTCTCGAACACCCTTAAGGCAGACTCATCAGATGATATCTATAGATTTGTAGAGTTTGGTCTCTGTTCGTGTAGATAGGAAAATACTTTTCAATTGCCTACTCGCGTCAAAGTAGTATCTTTTGGCAAGTATGATTCTGCGTTGGATTTCGAAGCTGACATTTTTGTTGCGGTTAAGACTGGTTCCAAAATACTTGTGTCAAGTCGCGAATGAAGTGACATTTTGTTTGAAGACATGTGCTATTTCGTCTTGCCTTCCTTCACTATCAGAAATAGACGCCAGCTATTGTGCACTCTTATTAGAAGGTTGTACCTTCTCTATTTAGATCTGCAGCACGCATTATTTTCTCTAGGAGTAGATTGAAGAGGTCATATTATAGGGTGTCTCCTTGTCTAAAACCTCGCGTGTTGGCAAATGGCTCGGGGAGATCCTTCCCGATCCTGACGGTGCTTTTGGTGTTGCTCATCGTATTAGCTTAACTGGGATATAAAGTTCAGACATAGCCGGGCATAGCGATAAAGAGCAGAAGGTTCATGCGATCAAAGGTGGCTTTAAAATCGACAACGAGGTGGTGTGTGTCGTTCTACCTTTCATGGGTATTTTCCAAGATTTTGCGCATCGTGAATATCAGGTCAATAGTGGTTTGTCCAGATTTGCAAAGAAGTTGCTGTATGCACTTTGTCAGACCTTCGTCAACGTATTTGAATTGCTCAGTCCTATCGCTTTGTAGCTTTACCGGTGGATAATTACTATTTGGAGCTCAGCATAATCGGACGGATTAAAGTAACATTACCGCATTAACCTTTATATTTTCATATACTTGACATTTTGCAGTTGTCTTTTACCCGACATTTTCAAAATAACTGACCTACTCACGTTGTTACTAATGGCGGAGATTGTCAAGCTTCTTTTCTGTTTGTGTTTCAGTGACAATCAAGTGATAAATCAAAGTTTGGCGAACAACTAACATCAGTATCAAATTGCAAATATAATATTTGCTTTAAATCAATGTCCAGCACAAGCGGCACAACAGCCGCTGATAAAGCGCAAACTTCTCGGCAACTTGTACGGCGACATGCGATTGGCATGAAATGAATTAAGCGATTTTAAGGCGATCACACGCAAGCTGTGGCAAAATAAATAAATAAACCGTAAAATGTCAAACGCACCAAATGCATATTTAAACAATTTGACAAATTACCAAGCGGGTCAGTGTAGTGGGCAAGCCAGGCGTGTTGTGCGCGCGCGCTGCCAACACCTGCTCAACTGGTCGAATTAAGCTATGCGCTAGCAATGCCAAGTTGGAATTACTACACAGATTGAGCGTTTGCGCTGCTAACATGCGTGTGTGTGGATTGCGGCAATGCTAATGTTTACAAAATAACCGCTTATTCTACCAGTCGGTCTAACAGGTGGCAAGTGATTTTTATTTCCCAGGCTAGCGGCCATTAGACGCAAAAAACTGGCCAAGAATGCCACAAATGTGGCAAGTGTGCTTGACGTGGCGGTAGTGTTGGTCGCCGCGCTCAACGTGTCTTCAACAAGATGACATTGTCTGCTTGGCGTTTTGTGTGCGCACACAAAGCGTGACTTAGAACGGTTGCTGCAGCAACTTTTCCTCAACAAAACGAAAAACAGTAATGTGTAGAGAAGTGTAATAATGACGCACCGTTGACGTTTGTATTTTTATTTGTGCCGCGCAGGCGGTACACAGCGGGGTGCAGGCCAGCGCCGACAATTCGAGCTGCTTTACACCTCTGCCACTCAGCGCTGCTTGTTCGCTTGTTGAGAAATTTCAGAAAAAAATTTCATATACGAGTGAATTTATAGTTTTTTAATGAGCTACATTTTTTCGCTGCGCGCGCCAACGTCCGCACCGCTATGACTTTCTTTCTACGTCCAGACGCGCTTGTACGCCCTGCGTACGTGCGCTGTCGCCCACTGCCATGCCAGCATATATACATGTAAATTAGCTAGGAATTCCTACAAACAAGCTTTTCATTTTCAATCAAGCATTTCGAATTGTTTGTGTTTGTTCTCGAGACGCCGCTGCGCCACCACCGCCCTCAGTGCCGCTCCAAGTTGCCGCTAAGCCGGTTGTGCGCTATTGGTATGCAGATCGGCGCGCATACAGGTGTTATGCGCACAGCTTCCAGATTTATTCTTCTTTATACATTTTCCTTGTATTTTTATTCAATAGTGTACTTAGCCCATTGTGCGCTTTAGTGTTGCCATATTTCATTTTTCAACCTTTTTTTTGGTTTGAAAACAAAGGAGGGAAATGTTAATAAGGAAATTATGTGCGGCCGAAGTAAGTAAGAAATCAACTGCGCGCGCCAAGCGCATATGCCGCGGTCAGTCGCTGCAGCATCTAATTAAATGTTGGCGTTGATTACATCGTAGAATATTTTTTGACAAATTACTCAGCCGTACGCTTGTGTGCATGTAAATTGACGCTGTGCGTGTGTGTGTGTGTGCGCAAATGTATAAATATTTGTGTACATATTTCATTTCTCGGCGCTGATATATGTACGCGTTTGATTTATGTGCAGCTGGGAGAGGCTGGAGGTTGGTGTTGGCTGGCCTCCGTATGTTGTGCTCGAGCATTAAAGTGTTAACTGTTCGTCGTTTCATTAACTTATCGCGCTGTGTGTGTAGTTGACTTTGACTCGGCCCACATTTACAGCACCACGCTTGTGTGCATGTATGTATGTATGCGCAACGTATTTATTTGCATCTTTGCAGCTCTCAGTGGCTGTTTGATGTATTAATTTCATGCATCGCGTCTGTTATCGGCATTCAAAATGGTATGTTTGTTTGAATTGGCATTTGGTGGCGCTGCTGCCGTTGCTGCTTGAGAAACAGGTTAATACCAGATAGCCATTTATTTTCGTGTTTTACTCTTTCTTTCGGTTATTAAAATCTGTCACTCGCGATGCGCGTATGAAGGCGCTGATTTTGGTGGATGTCACAAATGCCTTGACCCACACAATAGTCATGAAAGTTCATTTAAATGAGCTTAGAATGTCAGTGGATTTGTAGGAAATGTGAAATATTTGAAAAAATTTTAATAAGTGTCATTAAAATATCGAAATCGAAAATAGCTAATGTCGAAATCTTCTTCGATACATTAACAATTTGGTTTTAAAGTCACTTTCGCTGCCAATTTCTTTATCTAACACCTTTCACCTGTTTCCTGGACAAGCTCTGGGTATTTTCCAAATAATTTCAAATAATTTCGAGTAATGCTGACGTCTGAGAACGCCTGATCGCTCAAAAATCATTTCATTTCAAGTTACGTTTGGGAGATGTGAGCTCATGCCTGTACTTTGTGTTGGGCTGCAGTTCAAGCTATTTCCATAAAGTTCAAAATATTACAAAAAACCTTGTGTTACCTGATAACTCCATACTGTACTGAGAGGGCTAATTGAATTGAAAGAAAAGTACAGAACTCCATAAATAATATACATACTATCTAGTACTTCTAGCCGTTTTTACAGGCTTCTAACACTAACACTGTTCTGGAGGCTATCCTCGACATCCGGCCAATATACAGGCAAGTGAGGTATGAGGCAACGCTTAAGGCCACCCGACACGTGATTCCGGATCATCGGGGCCAGGCTAGGCGTCCATACAGACATAGCTTCAGGCTCCATCTTGTTATTGATGATGGGTTAAGCTGACAATGCGACCGAGAAAAGAAGACCCACGAGAAAGTAAACACGTTCGTTTACATTCCTCAGTAGAGAAGATTGGACCAATCTCTCTTAGACCGACTGTTTCAATGGCGATATCTACATATTCACTGACGTATCATAGAGTGAATCAGGTACAGAAGTTGGCTGATGGGATACAGATCAAGAAGCTCCAATTTCTAGGCAAAAGCGATCTTAGTAATATTGTAGGGATCATCAGAGGACATCTACCTTTAAGATTACACTTTCAGAAAGTGAGAGAAGTGGAAGCGCGAATAATGATGAGACGCTGGAACATTATTTATGCGAAAACGCAGCCTTCAGTTGAGAAGGAGCACGGATCCCAACGCTCCAACTTAAGAGACATTGGGCTGGGGTGGAGAAGAATCAGGATTTTACTAAATCTATGGAGTTGATAGATAAGACTTAAGTTGGTTACCACCCGGGAGCGCGGGGGCCGAATGACGACCTAATAGTAGCCTAATAGCCTGTCTTCGGCGCTCATGCGCTTTCCTTTTCAATCAACCAACCAACTCACCTTGACTTTCTTAAATGAAATTTCAGTTTTGAGCCATAAAAAATTATTCTGTATAGGTGGCAACTCTAAAAACTACAAATTTAATACCAGCTAAAAAAAAAATCCAGATATTTTAAGTGTGAGAAAAAGTTGTCTTTAAAGTTTCGGTTTGCCGAAGTAAAATTGGATGGCTGTTATGAAGTTTAATATTGAAAATAAAATCATTTCACTATCTTATGCAAGTTTTGCTAATGAGCTTCTTTAATTTATTTAATTTAGCGAAGGCAAAAACTCATCTTCGGTGAAGAAAAAACATTTTTCTTCTTTTTTGCTTGCTTTTTATTTACTATTGTATATTTTTGTTTACATTATTTTGAAGTATTCCCAAGTTGACCTCTCGAATTCCGAAAAAAATTACTAGTCTAACCTTTTGTAGAAATCACTGCTACTTGCGCATTCCTAAAGCTGAATTACAAGCTAAATAACACTTTTTACACCCACGCGCTTGTGAGCGAACAGCAGAGGTCAACGTGGTTTTGAACAGTTCTCGTTGTTTAATTCATCTCAGATTGACAAGTAGACAAATTTTACGAGCTAGAAATAATTCACGAACATACAACTCTATCAAAGTATATATCGTCAGTTAAGATACAAAACAACATATCATCAAAAAAAGATTTAAAATCTTTGTCAAATATAGTGACCAATACATAAACATTTTATAACGAAAACTCCAATTTTGTTTCAATATGAGTGTATGATAACCAATATATAACCATTTTATAAGGTTCAATATGAGTGTATGATAACCAAAACTCAAATTTTGTTTCAATAGGAGTGGATTCTATTATATCCGGTTTCCTTCGCCTGTAAACTTATGAAAAGTGGTGTTTCGTTATTTTGCATTTTAGTTGACGACATGTATGTATGTGTGCAGCGGAATTTATCTGTGTGCCTTGCAACTAAGTTTCGAGATATCAAGATTTTTATGGTTTTCTGAATTTATTTCATGCTGCTTTATTCTAAAAATAGCTGCGCATTTGCGAAGCATTAAAACTTTGTATTAAGGCGCGCTTGCATTTGCATACATACATGCATGTGTGTGTGTGTGTGTAACTGTTTATGCGCGGTTTAAGCGTCATGTCGATTTTTAATTTAGTACTTATAGTTTTATAGAGTTTCCCAAATTGGTGAACAATCATCAGCGGTGGCGTGTTTCAGACGCCCCAAAAAGGCAACTGAGAAACGCCTAAATATTAAATTTGTATATTTGATTTGAGAACCTAAATATTGATCAAACCTATACACAGGTCTATACATGCGGATCCGCATCATTATCGCAATAAAAGCAGCAACAATTTGACGCCAGTCAGCTGCCTTTTTGGCAGTTTTTATGACTGCAGCGCCGCGTGGCGTTTGTGACAACTTCGGAGGCCTGCGAAGCTGACGAAGTTTATGTGTGACGCTTGCAATGATTTTAGCTTTTTTGGAAACCATTTTTATCGCTTTTTTTACGATTTCACTATTTTTTCGAACAAATGTAGGAAACTCAAACGGCGAGAGTCAAGAGCTAACAGCCAATAGCCGATAGCCGATAGCCGACAGGCAACCGTCAACAATTAGCGATATAAGAAGTTATAAAAATCGATGGCAAGTGATTTTACGGCGAGCTCTGCGATTCGAGCGTAATGAGGCCCCGAGTGTGGCCGCACCAACTGAAGGTTTAATATATAGGAAATGCACCGCATTGTAGGCACATATCGCATACATATCGTTTGACGTCGATTGTGTAGATAGTTGGACTGATTTCATGAAAATCAGTGCAAAGAAATAAAACTCGCGGGAAATTTTAATCGATGATTGGGTTGCGCCGATTTCTAGCTTTTGTGGCTTTATCAAAATCGCTGCGTAGACATGCGCAGACAGGGGGTGGCTAATCAGCGCGAAAGAATGTTAAGTAAAGCAATGCTAACAGGTCATAAAAGCGACTATAATCTATAAATAACTTTCTTTCTTTTTATGTGGCAGTAAAATCATTTCAAAAAATTGTTCGTGAGTTTCTTATCAAATTCCAAGCAATATGGAATGAGAACATAAATATTTTCTGGCATATGGGTGAAATTTTTCATATAATTTTTATTTATTTGCGATTTATAGCAATCAAATTTTATTATTATTGAAACCACAAATAACGTTTTGATATTTACGAAAGTTATGTCTGTCAGTTGCTCAAGCGATGAGATGATGATGGAGACGACTGCTGGGAAAGTTATTGAAAAATTTAAAAAATATTCTGCGTACAACCAACACAGACATAACTGCATACCATAAGGCATGCGAGATCCTTTTTCAATAGCAAAGATTTTGCAGAAAAAAAAAGTTGTTCAGAAACCACCTGCTAAAATCAGTTTTTTGATTTTTATGAAAAGAGTCAAATTTTGCTAAGAATAAAGCATTTTTGTAATTTTAGTCGAACGAAAGTGTTTTTTTTTTTGCAAAAGTTGTTGTATTGACTTAGTGAGGGAACGTGAATAGCAATTTCAACAGCAATAAGTGAGTTATATTTTGCGCATATCAGGCTTAACAAAAACCTGCCATTTTGCGAGCTGGACAACTGGGCTTAAAGACAGTTTTGTAGTTTTAGTCGAAGGAAAATGTAATTTTATTTAAAGGTATTTTCTTTTATCATATTTTTGGTCGCTGCTCAAAAAATGTTCCCTTGGCTCACCTCTTAACTCACGCGTGTTGCGCGCAGTTTAAGCGCCGCTGCTTCAGATGGCAACACTATAGATCTTGGTCACACGCCACGGCATAAGTAAATAAATGTGATACTTCCAGGTGAACGTGGGTGTGAAAAATGCTGCTACATGCCACTTTTTATGACTATTGATACCCATAAAGCATTGTTGGCTTTAATGATCATAATGATCATAGTAGATCGCATACAAATGCCGTGATACGTTTACTTTCCGGCACACAATTAATTATGTTTTCGACATAACAAATTGGGTCAAACAACTATACAGGTTTTATCACCTTAGTAAAAGCATTAACAGCTGCACAGCGTGCGTTCGCGTAAGTCTTCAAGCAGTCGAAAAAATAGTTGAATGTGAAGTTGAGCAGAAGACGACACTGAACCCTACGCGCTCGACTTACAACTGTGGTACGCCACAGTGAGGCTCTGGCATTTGTGAAGGTGTTAAAGCAATTTGTCATATGCCTTGGGTGGGTGTACACTGGCGCTGGACTGCTCTTGGCGTTACGTCACGTTACGTGTGCAGTACTCAAAAGTAATAAAAAATGCTGGCATGCTGGCGTTTTTACCGAGAGACTTTTTTCGTCAACATTTATGGCCATTAACTCGGCCGTATGCATGTGCTTCGGTTTTATGATCCTTTGGTACATTAAAAATATGACGAAAATTTGGCTTTGGCTTATTTCAATGGCAGCCCGAGTATACCCTCCTTGCAAATGTGCGGGTGCGCTCGCTCTCACACTCACTCACTGCGCACCGAACGCACTGTCTCTAGGTGATAGTTTAGCCACTGCACCTACTTATCATCAGTCTTTGTTATTGCAAATGTTTGCACTGCCGCCTATTTGCTTTTTTGAAGGTATTTGACTGTATTTCGTTTGGTTTGGGATTTTCACAGCACCAAAGGATCATTAAACATGCACTGACCTTCCGCATTCTGTGCGTTTCGTTGGTCGTTTTCTCTGTTTATGTTGTTATTGTATTCTATGGTATGCAAAAGTGGTAGTTATTGTTATTGTAAGTTACCGGTGTGGTTGCTTGTTTATATTTAGGTGTTATTTGTTGCTTCACTTGATTTGTTTTGATACGGTACACTCAAAAGTGCCGGTTTATTTGGTTGATGGGAATAGTGAATTTTGCTGTTGGATATTGAGAGAACGTAGATAGCGATTTCGATGAAAATAAGTGAGTTAAAGTCTGCGCACATCAAGCTTGTAAACAACCCGATGCTTTGAGAGCTGGGCTTAAATACATTTCTGTAATTTTAGTCGAACGAAAGTGATATTCTTTTCAAAGGGGTTTTCGAGTGATTTTGTGAAGGAACGTGGGTAGTGATTTTAATATGAATAAATGTATTTAATTTTAAACACATGAAGCTTGACAAAAACCTGCCGTTTTGCGAACCGGATTTAAAGGCAATTTTGTAATTTTAGTCGAACGGAAGTCTTTTTTGAAGTGTTTTTCTATCGTCTTTTTGAGAAGAAATTTACGCATCTAGTTATAGCACGCTTGGCACACATTTTTAGGGCTGTATTTGATTGTTTGATTGATTGTCTTTACGAACAGACAATCGCACATAAATTTAGAAGACACAACAAAAATCGAACAAACTCATACTACTCACACAACATTTTTTATAGCTCATTGCCAACGTCGTCAAAACCGCTTCCTCATCCTTTCTTGCGGCCTTTGTGAATTTTATGGTTTTGCTACACTTGTCAAACACAGGAATTCGTAGAGTTCAAATGTTCCAACTACACGCTTGCATTGTTTACTTAAATAGTCGAAAGAACACGAGTAGAAGACTCTGAGTAGAGGCAGGCATATAAGTATACGTGTAAGATTTTATGTCTTTACCTCTGTAAAGCGTCATATACGCATTGTAAACTCTTAAGCACCTTTGCACTTGTGCTGGCAATAATTTTGTTCGGTAATTTGTTGCCGTTGTTGCTATCTATGTCCATGTTTTGTATGCCCGGCGTGTTTCTCACTCCCTCGACAATTTGTGTACGAATAATTATGTTTACTTTTATGTACTCACAATTATTTGTGGTCCTATGCACTGATACATATACGCTTATGTTGGCTACATGAGTTGCGCATGCGCTGTATGTGCTTAGTGTGAGATTTTAACGAGCAATTCAGTAAATTAGCAGACAAATTGATGGCCTACTTATAAATATACTCACGTAGGTCTAAAAAAAAAAGGTGGAGGTATTCATTAGTGCTAAGAAATAAATATATGAAGCAAGTGAATCCAGGTTGCTTCCCGATTAAAATTTACTGAAGTAACAAGCTGCTATCTGCGCGCCCGAATCTCTTTCGTTGTCTTTTCATAACAAAACAAAAACTTATAGAATATCATATAGAATTATGACAAAAAACCGGAGCAAAAAAAATGTCAGAAACGCATCTTCAATCTGATATATATTGTCGCTTGTATAAACCAACAAATTTAAGTCAAAATATTTTGTCAATTCCAGCTAAGTAAGACAAGTATATTAAATCAACGGAAATACCAAAACCGTAAACAAACAAATAAGAGCACACTCTTTGGAAAGTAATTTTAAAAACATACGTCACCAAATACATTGATAAAAAATGCATATCAGATCGGAGATCGGATTATCGGAAAGCAACATCAAAAAAAAAAAAAAAAAAAAAAATTGTCAAATTATGTTTTTTTGCTAGTTTCAGGTTTTATTTGAATACTGTTTTGCTAATATCGCCATAAGTCTTAATACTATGTGGCACTTTTCGTGCTAATATTCACACTTGAACAAATCGTTTTGATCGGCTGAGCCATAAATTTAAACCAGCCTCTAATAGATATGTAGAAAATTATATAAAAAACACAAAAGTAATAGTCTACGAAGATGATGCTCACGGTGTTCGCCAGCTTTCGCGGTTTCTATGTCTGCTTTAACTGTCAAACGGCTTGTGACGCACGTGAAACTGATAATATTGGGAAACTAAAAAGAAAGAGGTTACCAAAGCGTAAGCTATGATTGGTAGTCGAAAGTGCAAACTAAAATCGAAAGCAAAATTGAGTTCTATAAAAGAGCCGTATGCCTTAGTTAACATTTTGTAGTAATCCTTAAATGAAATTAAAAATATAGAACTATAAATAATTTTGTAGCAAGAATGATTGAGAAGTTCTTGCGATTCCGCTGTAGCCTGACACCCATATCAGTCTTATCACATGACACTCGATGATATTGATAGCGAGGTTAAGCACTTCTTGATCAACTCTGTTAATTATCCAAGGCTAGTATCGCTGCTCTACTATCTGAGTAGAAACCATATTTCGCTGAAAGAGGTTGCACTCCGGAGCAGTAAGCCTACTGCTACCTTAAAGGTTGCAACTTCGGTTTGAAAGACACTGCAATAGTTAGGATATCTGAGGCTGGATTTGATAGAGAGCTCCTGACAATAAACCCCTCCACCAATCTTTCACCCAAGCTCTGACCCATCCATAAAGTAGGCTCTTCTCCTTTAATCGCTTTTTCTCCCCCAAAACTCCCTCACCGTTATATGGACAGAGAAGGAGCAGCCAGAGTTCGGTATCCAAGTCATCCGGTATGAAGTCAAAGTGTGTGAGGATTTCCGAAGGTTTAGACACGTGTTCTTTTAGGAACCCAGATTCTCTGAGTCTGATAGTAATTTTCGCAGCCATACATTTTCTGACGATCTCTACGGGTTCTATGTGCAGGATGGCATTAAGTGGCATAATTGGTATGAACCTTAGTGCACCACACATGAGCGCCGCCCGTTGAATGCTCCCGAATTTCTTTGCAAGTGTGTTCTTTCAAGAAACCTTAATCCATCACATAAATACTCCATAGAACATAATGCAGAATACCACTTTCGCTGAGGGAAACCACCTTTGCCAATGGTTCCTTTACAGCAGTACAAGACAATCGATGCTTTTCTTGCTCTCTTTTCGATAACCGGCTTCCATGAAAGCTTTCTATCCAGAACAAGCCTTCAATATTTCACTGCATACGTCGGTTGCAGACGGATGTCTCCAATTTTGGGTAGCGATGCCAACACTCTGTTGCTTAGGTTAAAAAACTCCACAAAAATTTACAGATCTTGCTTACATTTTTTCTCCTCTAAAGGTTTTAATTTATCTCCTTTGTGATGCAAATTTTGGCTCAAAATTTTCACAAATGTTAATGCAAATAAAATGAAATAAAATAATTTCAATAAAATTTTGAATATTACAGGCATTTGTATACGCCGAACCTGGTCACGGCGGCGCCAGCGTTTGCGGTTTCATTTTTAGCTGTTTTACCAATTTTGGTGTAAATTTTTTTCCTCGAATTTTTCAATAAAATTCATAAGCTTGTGGGTATCTAAGTAAATATTTGGTTGTGCAGGCAGAGCTACTAACATTTTTGTACTCCGGTTTTGCTTCACACAATTTTTTTTCGTAATTTCATATAAAAAATTCATGACTTTTGCTCAAGCGTTTTTGTTTAACAAAATTGTCGAAATATTTGTTGTTAACAGAAATAAGTCTTACGTTTTGCTGTCGCCACCGAACGCAGCTAATGCCATGCTTTATTAATAAGCCAAGTTTTGATTACTGACAAGCGTCATTTTTCGTTAGGCATTTGCATATATTTGCCCAAAAGCAGACACCCCCTGTACAGTTCCAGCAGAGGCTGTGTGGCAAGCAACAATGCCTTGCTCTGAGCTGAGGCTGTGGAGCTTTTGTTTCAGCTATCAATTCGTGCTTTTTTGCTTTATCTCACCTGCTGGCACACATTCTATTTACAAAATCTTAAATCGCTGGTTTTTAAATTTTGTTTATTGTGTTCTTTGCTATTGTTATTTTATGCTGCTGGTGTTTTATGTATCTCTTTTTTTTATTGTTTTTTGTTTTTTCCTTTTTTTGTTTTGGTATTTTACATTTTTTTTATTTGTTTTTGTTTTGGATTTTTGTATTTTTTGGTTTTCTTTTTTTATTTTATTTTTATTTTTTTTTTTGCGCTTTTCCTTATATGCCTTCAAGTGTAAGCTTGCTTGGAGATTTTCTTATCGCGCTGTTAAGCTTGTTATTGTAATGCTTTTTGTTGCTTTTCGCCTTCTAGGTGGCATCATTAATTTTGTTCACGCTATAAATCAAAACTACTTTAAATTTGATTTATTTCTTTTTATATTTGCATTGTTGTCGCTTTAATCTGTCGCTTCCATTTTTGGTTGGTAAGCGCGATGAAGCCGTTATATTTCACGCCTTCAACAGTTGCGTGTTGGAAAACGAGATATTTTCAATAGATAGACCTAAGTGTATGGGCATAACCTAATATCAATGAAGAATAGTATTTTGTTATGCTAATTTTAAAATTTTTTAAGGAAGCGAGTTTCGCCGGAGTTGAAATTTTATATTAATTTGTTACATAAAGTGTGTTGTTGTTGCGCGTTGTAACGGCGCTGATATATGTATGTATACAATAAATCTGCATACAATAAATTTATTATGGAATTCAACAGTATTGAGGAGGTCATATTGGTCAAATAGAAGTCAGAGACCTGCGCAAAGAGGCTCCTAGGGGTTCAAACAACCTCGCCGGAGTTGTAATGTATAACTGTTAAACTTACTTGCGGTTTAAGACTAGCGAAGACAAGTTTAACGGCATTGATCTTCTAAATATCTATATATATCTATATATTCATGTTTCGATCGAAGGTATTTTAAATATCATGCCTTTTTACACCAGAATGTGTGCACAATTCTGTAAGTTGAAAAGTAAATACATATAATTCAAGGAATAATTGAGCTAGAACATTATATTCTTCTTCTTTATTTATTATTATTATTTTACTCGGTTATAGTCGAGAAATTTCACACACGCGGTGGTTTTAAACGTTTCATTGGGGGTGTTTTTTCATAGCCGGTCCCAAACCCAGCTAAAAACCCTGGAGAGCGTAGTTTTGATTTCTCACTTTAGTTTGCCTTCAATTGAATGCTTTTTTTCTAACCACAGGATATTTGGTCTAAGACCGGAGTTCCTGAGCTGCTTCAGTTAAATGTGAAAAGAACTGGCTACTCTCAAGTAAATGGCGCTCAGAGAACTTTCGTCACTTACGTGAACGTCTACACATTTTATAAAAAAATAAAAAATTAATTCACATTGGCAGCGTAAACATTATTTTTCACTACTTTTTTTGGCATTATGCAAAACTTGAATGGAATCCCTCCTGCGAATTGTATCTGCGTACGCCGCTGCTTGTAACATATGTATGTTTGTATGTATTAATAAATATAAATATGTATAGTAAAATAATTATTTATACTAACACGGCTTATTTTTTATTATTGCCAATAAGCAGTTGAAGTATCTCGTAAATTTTTCACACTTTTTCGTTCCGCAAAATTTGTAGTTTATTTTGATTTTTTAATAGTTTTAACTTAATAAGATCTTAATGCAAATTATACGGCTTATAAAAATATTTAAAAAACCTGAAAGTAATGAAACCAGATTAACACATATTTATCTGTAGTGTTTTTGTTGCTATTTATATTTATGGTGTAGTTAATTGTGTGGATATTTGGACCGCTGTCTCTCATTAGTGAGGTTTTAAGGCTTTCGTATTTGTTTTTTTTTTTTGTATTTAAAAACAAATCAGTACAAACTATTCAATCAGTTGTCTTCTTGCAAATTCCTTTTATTTAATACCAGCTAATATTGGAACTTAGAATAACTTAAAATACTGAATAGCTTGCTTCTGGTTGCTGTGTTTGTAACAAGTTTGTGTCACATTTAACTTAAAAAATTGGTTAAACTGAGATTGTATGAAATATTTAAACTACTAAAATCCAATTAGTTTGAAGAATTCTATTTTGAGGTTTTGAGTATTGAGTCAAATATTAAATTGGCAAATGTATTTATCATTTGACTCCCACTTCTATTTAAAGCAGTATTGGTTTTTCAAACAACTTATGTTTAGTAAGAAAAAACAGAAAGGAACGTTAACTTCGGTTGCATCGGGCTTATAATACCTTACATAAATACCAAAGTTTTCCATACAAGAACGTAATTTAAAAGTCCAGGGCGAATTTCGTGAATATATCTTATCGAATATAGAAGATTTCCATATTAGGACTTGATTTTGGTCAATTTGTATGGCAGCTATATGCTATAGTGATCCGATCTGAACGATTCACTCGGAGATTATAGCGTTGTCTTTGGCAATAATCCATGCCAAATTACCTGATGATATCCCGTCAATCGCAAGAGTTTTCCTTACAAGCACTTGATTTTGAGTGGTCAGTTCGTCGGGCGGCTATAAGATGTAATAATCCGACGTGAACAATTTCTTCGAAGATTGTACTAATGCCTTAAGGAAATAACCCAGGTAAAATTGCGTGAGTATAGCTTATCAAATACAAAAGTTGTCCATACAAGAACTGAATTTTGTTTGGTTGGCTTGATGACAACTATACGGTATAATGGTCCGATATGAATAATTTGTTTTGAATAAAGTGCCGTTGCTCTGGATATTAGTCCACGCCAAATTTCTTGAAGATATCTCATCAAAGACAAAAGTTTTCCATATAAGACTTGATTTCCAATGGTGAGTTTGTACGACAGGGTATATAGTGGTGCGCTATCGACAAATCCGACATATGAGCAGCTTCTTGAGGAGAAAATGATGTGTACGTAATTTAAGATCGTTATCTCAAAAACAACGGGACTGGTTTGCATATGTATAAACAGACTGCCAGTTGTGGCTAAATCAGCGCAGCTCGTTAAGTTGATCATTTATACATACATATGTACGTGCAGGGTATAAAAAAATACAATTATGTAACAACAATAATACGCAATAAAAGACGTTAAATATTTTCACAAACAAAAATAATTACTTTAAGCCATTTTGCTATTGTAAAAACTTTAGTTATGTCAGCCTACGACTAAGCGCCTGAAAATTACGACAATTCTCCAAGATTTCATTTGAACAAATTGTAATGGATTGTCAGGCGGAAACAATGTGCTACATGCGCAACAAAATCTCCACAAAAGTGAGCAATGAATTGCTCACTTTGATGAATAGACAAACAAAATCGGGCAATAAAAATGAGTAAATAGTAAATATATATGCGATCGTTGCCTCATTTGCCTATAAAGCGTATTAATTTTAATGAAAGAAACCGCAAGCCATTACTATAATATTCACACAGTGAAGGAATAAATTTCAGGCGTGTTAATGGCTACGAATTCCGTGTGCATGTAATCGCTAAAAATAGGCTAAACAGGAGCGTAAACAAGTAGTAAAATTAAATTTAAATAAACAAGCAAAAATTTTACTTTTTTCCAAAACCATAACGACCATAAGACTTAATTGTATAACGAAATTAGTTGGACAAAACAATGATCTTCAAAAATGACAGACGCTCTTGCTTGCTGGAGCTGAGTTTTATTACTCATAAGCTATAAGCATGAATATCAATTTTAAATACTTCTGTGAGTAGCAAAATCAATGAAGTTTATAAATATATTTACCTTTCATATACTAAGAGCGGGGTTAGGCTGGAAGAAGAAAAAAGTAAGGTTTCAATTTACCATCTTAAAGAGCAAATGCCAAAATCAATACCTTGATGTAAAAAAATTTCAAAGACAAATGACAAAATAATGGCCTGCTTGGCAAACGCGCAAGCTTTTAATTATTAAATTAATGTATTTTTAAAAGCGTCAAAGTTAATTATTTTTTAGCGCTGAAAATAGTTATGTGTCATAAGCGTGAACAATTTGATATCGACGCGAGTCACATAATCTACATAACGAAACTTTTAAACAGGAAATGTCGTGGATACGTGGGTGAGCTGGAGAATAGTGGCGACAGCTGGATAATGCTGAAATACATAAACTATGGGATGATCCAAATAGATACACTTTTTTCAGTAGCCGTTTTTTGACAGATCACGCGTGGGTCGTGTCAAGCTGTCATGTTAATTTTGGTCAGTATTGTTTGGCATTTCATTATGTAAAAACTTACGCCTGAACAACGTTTATAAATCGTTTAAATATTTACGAAAATTTACTTTCTGTGAAGATTGTGTTTCTCGCACTTGACACAACTTATGGCCAACATAATCGGCCTACTCAGCGTATTAATCGTAACACCATCACTCATCTTGGGACCCAGCGTTCATTCTTGGAATGTATTCGACCGAATAGATCATGTCCAGCACGCAGTGAAGAAAATGTAGCCACCGTAGCTGAGAGTGTACACGAAGACCTTGGCGAGTCGATTAGGCAACGTTTGCAGCTACTCGGACTGACCTAGGGAACGACTTGACACATTTTACGTTGTTGAGATCTTAAATTGAAAGCGTACAAAATACAACCACTCGACCTCTCCAAGTGACATCGCTTCGCTCTATGAACTCTTAAAAAGTGTCAAAAGTATCCTACGCTTGTGAGCTAAATTAAATAAAAATAAAAGCCAAGTAATGTGCTTTCGATAATAAACATTCCCGATTAAATGTGAAGTTTCTGTGTTTTTTTCTTCAAAAGTAAGGAACTTCGAAAAGGATCACCTTTTCGTTGTATGAAAATCAAAATCGAAATGTATGGTCTCAAAGTTTTCTAGTCTCCTTCAATTTCTTAACATTTTCCTCCACCCTCGTATTTTGTGTTATCCGCCAAACATTTGTACCGCTCCGCTAATGGCCGTTCGCCGCTCGCCGCTAACAGGTGCGGCTGATGCGAAGCTTAGATCAAAACAAAAACTGGAACTCATACAATCGGAGTGGCGGTTGCGCTGACGGCGCGCGAGGGAAAGCGCGTTCAGCGGCAGCGTACAAAAATATTTTATTTTTATTATTGTTATTGTTATTTATTGTATTTTTTTCTTATTATAGCTAGTTTCGTTTATCGAGTTGTGATGCTAAATATGATGACTTCATTTAAAATATACAAATTATTACTGTATTATTACTAGCATTTGGACTTTATTATGGTTGAAAATTTATTACTAACACAATTAAAAAGCGAATGTGTGTCTACGCCAATACGACAAGTCATTAACATTGAATACTTTCAGTAGTGGTGGAGTAGAGAGGGGAATGGGAGTAGAACACATTGGTAAAATGTGGGAAAGCACATAAATTCTGTGAGAACATCAGTTTGCTTAATATGACTCTAATGTTCTTGTTTTTTTGGGAAATAAAGAAAATGGGTCAATATCATATAACGGTATATAAAAACGTTGTAGATCGTGTGACGTGTTCGGACAGTTTGATTGTGGAGCGGTTGCGATCTTATATCGTAACTTTTGATATTTATAAAGTCCAACTGTTATGGAGAACATCCCATTATTCTTGGTTAAAGGTTATGGCGAAGAACAAAAAATTGAGATATTGATTTTTAAGGTAATGTAATCTAGTCTAATGAAACCATGTTTAGATATTTTGGACTTTTTAATCACTTTTTGATAAGAAAATATTTTTCTTTTTAGTACTGCTACCGAAAGTCAATATCTTCAAGGAAGGTGTTTCAAAAGTTCAGTTAGTTACAATTCTAAATATTTTAATATTCTGACAAAAATGTATTTCTAGTGAGACTGTTTATATAGAGTAGAGAAAGAAAAAATGTTACACTTACTGAAGATCTCACTTCTCGATTGGTGCACGACAAATCTCCAATCATTCAAGCGATACTTTTCAACAACTCAATCCATCATTGCAATAACGTAGCATTGCAAATCAAGCCATAAAACTGTTTCTATAGACTGATTCACTCAATATATACTTTACAACAACGTCACTGCATTTTATGAACATAAATCTAACAAGATCACCGATCAAAGGATCGCACATAAAATACAGTATACAGCGAGCGAGCGTTTTATGAGCATGTCAATTATCTGCTGCACGTCAGCACAATGGACAAATGAGTTGTAATGCCATTATCCTTGTGACAATCTACATGGCAGTTTAGCACATTTCCGACTTCCGTGTGGCAAAAAGGATCGCACACGTCAATCAACTGATCGCCAATAGTGAAGCCATCAATTGGCAGTTGCATGTCCATGCTATTTGTGCGTATTTGTGAGTTTGAAGATTTATCTCTAGATTGCATTTATATATCTTTTTATATTCTCCAAATGGGTGTTGACAGTTTAATGTGCCATCGGCATGTATGCGTGGGTCCTAGTTTATAAGCATATCTCGTACACTAATGTCGGTCTGTCGGTCGGCTGCTTTTGTCTCCGCTTATCAGCGAGCCTAGAGATTAGTGCGTAATTAGCACCAAGGACCAGCAGCGTTGGATGAGTGTTTGTGTGGCTGTCTGACGCCATTGAATTGATTGGGGGTTGTTTGTTGGAAATTTTGGTGAATGGCGCATTTGCGGCAGAGTGGACATGAGAGATTCGGTTGCGCTTCTTATTATAAAATAATGGTAATTGTTTTAAACGCTTTTGTTCTATGTATGTTTTGGAGTTTGGTTAACAACAGCTGGCATTTAAATATTGTTTTTAAATTTTTTTTCATTAAAAATTTGTCTTCAATTTTGTTTATTATTTATTGTAAAATTTTTTAAATTTATGTTTCAATAATTTTACTGGTTTTATACACTGAACAGGGTATATTAAGATGGTATAAGCCTATGAAATTTGTAGCATACAAAAGGTTGCGTCGGCGATCCTAAAAAAAAATGTATGAATCAGTGATCGTGACGAGCCTTTTGCCTTTCCTTTCTGCCTATCCATCTGTTCGTCGGCCTATCTTTTAATAGGCGAATTAGGCCCTCGTATACGAGCCATTGAACTGGAAACTCGCGCACGTCCTTCTCTTACCAAGAAGCTGCTCATTTGTTGGAACCGCCGAGAGCGGACTACATACAAACTGTTGGATTGCAATAAATTTCTTGTAAAGAGAACTATTGCATTTGATGAGATATCGTCATGAAATTTAGCATGGTTCGTTACCTAAAGTAATATTGTGATATACGAAGAAATTGCTCAGATCGGATCACTATAGCGTATAGTTGCCATATAAACTGAAGGATCGGAATCCAAGTGTATGTATAGAAACTTGCTCATTTAACCAGATATATTTATCAAATTTGGCAGGGATTTTTATTTAAATGAACCCTACAATCTTCGTTGGAATGGTTCAGATCAGATCACTATAACATATAGCTGTCATACAAAATGAACGTGCAAAATCACGTTCATATATGGAAAACTTTTTTATTTGCCAAGATATCTTCCCGAAATTTTGGTACATATTAGTATCCAGCGGAAGGCTACAATCCCCATAAATATTGCTGAGATCGGGTTACTATTGCATATAGCTACCATATAAACTAACCGAATATTTTTTTATTTTCATTTGCTTCATTCAGATATTCTTTACTTTTTTTCATGTGTTAGTGATTTTTTCTTAAACATTTTAACGGCTTTCAATTTTGTTTATTTTCTCAATTATTCATTATTTTGTGTGTTGGTCATATTTTATAAGATTTTTTTTAATGAATTTTTTCTCTTAAAAATTATTCTTTTAATCTTTTAACATATTTTTATTTTATTTATTTTCTAAATCAATTATATTTTTCCATATACTGATTCATTTTTACTAACAACAAGTTGTTCGTGTAGTTTCGCCATTAAAATAAATAAATAAAATAGAAATACATTTATTTCGCTTTTAATTGCCACTACACATCTTCGCTGCCATAAAATGGCTATCCACACTTGTCATACGATGCATTTAATGTAAATAAAACGTATTTATACGAGCAACAACTTTCATAATTAAAATCGTGTTACAACACAAAAGCTTATGCACCGGCAAATGCCTGACATTTATTCAAATAATAAAGGAACGCAACAACAACACAAGCACATTAATATAAATTTACATGAATAAACAGCGAAAATGCATTTCGTATTATGGTAAAACAACAACGATGCTTCCACATATGAATATGCTGGTGTGTGTGCGTTTTCTTAAATGAAAAGCGGCAACGAAGAAAGAAATTAACATTTCTTGTATTGCTATTAACATATCGCCATACGCCATGCTGCACACAAGCCCACACATAAACATGCACCAACAGCTCAACGTAGTGCGGCTACCAAACTGCATCCAACAAGCCGCCACGCTTAAGCTAACAAATGCGACAAACCCAAAACAACGCGTCTGCTATGGCGTAGGGCGGCGCATGCGCAACGCTTTTGTGAAACTTCTGATATGATTTTTATGCGCTCAGGTTTGTTTGCCGTCGCATCTCTGCCGGCATGTCACTCAGCGGTGTCTAAAGAGCGACTCACGCTTCTTACGCGCTTTCATGCTCAGTTTTGACTGCCGTTAAAAGTTTTCATATTTCGGCACGGACTAGCATGTGTAACGAGTTGCGCGCTTTTATTAGCACGGCATTTTTGAGTGTAATAAAAAGTTTAAGAAAACATTTAGAACGGAACTGGAAGATTTGTTTGTGTTGACGAAAGCTTTGTGTAAAATTCCGTCGCGTAGATGAAAGCGCGTGGTGCAAATGATTTAGAAAGTAGACAGAATTGTATTTTGAAGTGGTTCACACACTCGTTGTAGTCACTACAGTTTGAATGTATTTTAAGGGTCTTTATGGAGCACCCGGCTTGGAACATTTTACCAGAGCGTTGTTTTCTTTACTTCTATCTTTCAGAGATGATTTGAAGATTTAGGATCACATAACCCTGCGCTTTAATCTCAAGCGTGAAACTGTCTTAATATCCCAAAATATTAGATCTGATTCCAATATTCAACAATGTAAGTATGTTTCCGTAATACTAGATACAGAATTTGTCTGGAAAGTGATAGTACTGATTTTCTTCCGCCGCGACCATACTTCGGAGTGTGCGCRCACCGACTGGATTCGATAGAGGGTGTTCCTAGATAACGAACCTGCGGCTGGTCAGTTGTCTCCGAGYATCAGYTKRCCCAGATGTTGTKTTTGYAAGAATAGGTGAGTTTCGGTGGYACYAGGYCTTTTTGTAKGGCCRGGAAAAGGTTGCTGATGAAGACCGTGCGAGAAGACCTGCTACGTGCGCAAAATTTTGACCTCAGACCGTCGACTAAGTATTCTGGACAAACCGTCAACGCCAAGTTTTACGTGGAAGTCCTCAAGAGACTCAAACGTAGGGTCAATTGGGTCTGACAAGACAACGTAGCCGATTGGAAGTTGCACCATGACAACGCCCCCGCTCATACCGCCTTTCGTTTGAACAACTACCTAACCAAGGCCTGCATCCCGCAGCCGACCTACAGCAGGCAGCGCTGCATCGACGCAGAAGGAGCTTTTTGGGAATTGTTAAAGAATTGTAAAGATTCTTTCAATAATTTTTTTTTAAATCGATCGGTAATAGGACTACCCTGATTAACCTTATAAAGCGTACACTGAACAAGCTTATTTCGTTTTGAGTTTTGGGGTCACGGCAGTAATGATTTATGCTACGAGAACTACGAGGAATAGTCATAAATCACATTTTGCAGCAAACGCGGGAGAATTTAAGAAAAATTTATTTGAAATAACATAGAAAGGGGGAAAGTTGGAAAGTGAGAGAGAGAAATATCAAAAAAACGAGAGGTAGTAAGATCGAAAAAACGAAGAGAGAGGGCGATAGGAAACATACAGGCAAATGTTGCAAGAACTGCACGTTTATAAAAACTACTTTACTGCCATTTAAGCCGGTGTAAAATACAATTTTCACAAAGCGCATTTCTAAGTAATTCACTAATGATTTATTTCTCAATATAAGAGTACTGTGAGAACGCTCAATATTCGTGTAACAATTAAATGCTACACAATAACTATTTACTAAACAGAGGAAACCGCCTAGAAGCCAACCAATTGAGAACAAAACAAACAAAGAAGCCACAAACTGTCAGGTAATTAATAATAAAAACCACTAATGAAGGTGAAAAGCGAAAAACGAGTGAAATGCCATGGACGAAGGATAAGGGGCATGCCAGCGAGGACCTACCAGGCGGTGCATTGAAGTGCAGCGCATTATTTATGATTGCCGCGCTGCTGATGATATCCTTTTGTGTGTTTATTAAAAACTAACTCAAGCAGTTTTCCAGAAGCGGCTAATCGATTGTGTAAGTAGGCAGAAACTGGCTAACATTAATTTCACATAAATATGTCAGAAAACGCTAATGAGACGCAGGCGCATAGGCACTCATGCCGAAATTTGGCTTTGTGGTTATGATATATTGCTGATAGTGGTTTGGGAAATGGGTGCTTGACAAAGTTGGGGAAATTATGATTTACGGTGAGTTTATAAAACAATTTAAGTGTGTGTGTGTGTGTTTGAAAGAGTGTCTCAAAGAAGGACATTGTTATAGAATTGTATTTAATGAAGCAGTACGTGAAGAGAAGAAGTATGAGTAGAGGAGTTCAAAATATTAGACATATTGGTAAATCAGAAGGTAAAATAATAAAAAAGGCCAGAGTATATCTGAAAACTTTCGAAACTCTCTCTGTAGTCAAAATTGTAGCAATTCGTTATTTTTAATTTTTCCCGTCAAAATTTGGGATTTTTAAATCAATTTTCGAAATAAAAAAATCTTGAAAAAGTTGAACAATAAATTATTTTCTATGCCAATTTCTAGCGCCATCGAGCTCTTGGCCACCACACACCTCGAAAATTTTGGTGCTAACCTTTCAAACTGCCCAAAATGCGACTAATTGACCGCTTATCAGATGTTAGCCAAAGCAAGTATGAATTAAGGTACGAAAATGAAGGAGAAATGGTACGTGTGTAAGCGTATATATATACTATATACGCAACTCCATACATACATATATAGAAATAATAATAAAAAAAAATATATATGAAATACTCCTCTAGCGCGCTAAGATTAAGACTTCAAGCGGCGCAAGTTAATTATTTCTTAAATTTTTTCCACTAATTCCTCTACACCCTTCTTGGTGCTATGCGCATGCGCACTTAAAAGTCGAAGTAAAGCAAGAATTTTAAGAATTTATTTTTAATTTTTGTTTGCATGCGCCACATACACACATATATACATATGTACATATGCCATAAGAAATACATATGCACAATGTAATAGAAATTGAAATAAAAAATATATAAAAAGAGTGAAAAAATGTAAAAATTGATTTTACATCTGCGATCAATTGTGCTGATCGTCGCGCATATCGCAGCGCGCAGCTGCAGCGATGCTTATCAGCCGCCGAGCAAGTTCTGGGACCACCACAAATGGCCAGCACAACTGCCACTGCAGCTCCTAGATACGCATCAGGCTAGGCGATGCTCGATGTGGCGATACGCAAACGAGGTGGCTGGCTTTCAATGCCAACAGTTGCAACGCTCTTTGCACGACTATTTAAAATATTTTCCCTATTATGAACATATTTTTAAATACAAATTTTCGCTTATCAGTGGCAGCGATCTTAAAAAACGGTTTTTCCTTTGGCAACGATGCCAGGCGAGACAAGGCGCTGCCAAGAGCAACAAACACCACACACTCATACAAATATAAATATATATATATTTATATATGAATATGTATATATATTATATATAGCAGCATGCGCCGCGCTTGGCATTCAATGAATGCTCACATTTGCCTTTAATATGTGCTCAACGAAATACTTCTACTATGGCTATGTACGCTTGTATATGCAAGGGTATACTTTTTCTATCAAACCATGCTTTGGCTTGGCATCCTCTGCTGCTTTCCTCACGTATTCATATTTTTTTCATTTCACCTCTCTTTCGCGCTTGCACGCTTTGCACCCACTTCCCTTCTGGCTGCCGCTTAAGTGCATTGCGGTGATACGCACTTGTCGATAAGCCAAAAACATAAAGGCCAAGTTGCCGCCACGTTGCCGCCTTACTAGCCGTGGTACTGCGGCCAGCTACTCGTAGCGCTGTCGGTACCGCGTTGCTGTCGTGTATGCATTGTCGCCGCTGCGGAATCGCTCGTATTTCATTAACTCATATTTAGAGGCCCATTCAGGTTTTCAGCCAATATACACCTATTGGTCGAACAATTTGCCAAGTCATTAGCCGCTTTGGCGCGCAAATGGATGGCGGTGCAGAAATTAAAGACACGCATTATATTACTTATATAGTAAATATAAATAATCAGAAATGTCCGTACACACATACATAAAGGGTGCTGAAAGTATTTTTTGGTGGAGGATGCTTAAAAATAGCTGCATATTGAATATTTGAAGAACTTACGGCATAAGTGAGAACTGAAAAGGAATGGTGGGTTCTGGTTCGTACGAAGATTAGGTTAGTTTAGGTAAATGCGCTGATGCCTCGTGAGGCCACGAATAATTCTATTTGGACAACTAAAGACGCTTGTCTGTTGTGAAGTTCAGAGCTCATATTTATGGACTGAAAAGACTTTCGTGTACCGATAAAACGCCGAGAGCCTGCCACAAATTTAAGTTTTTTGAGCGTTGTTGCGACTAATATCTGTTCCCTCCAATTCGCCTGGTTCGTAAAAAGAGTTGCAACCGAGACGCTTCAGCCTTTTTTTGGCGAAAGCTGGAAGAGTAAGTGTCAGGATATCTTCCTCATTGTAACCTCGATAAGCTGCATTTTCCAAAATCTTCAGCCTCACCGCGTAAGAGCCAACGGAACAGTATCCAAGTTAAAGGTCTATCATTATGGCGATGTGACTTGATAAGAGGAGTCCAATGTGCTATTTATGTTCCACTCTGGGACAGAAAGGTTTCGCAACCCGACAAGCATTAATTGCTGAGCTCGCGCGAAATCTTGCTTGCGAGCTCATTTGCTTTACAATTTTCGACCCACAAAAGTTTAATATGGAAGTAGTTTGATGCCACAGCTGTTGAGGTCATGTACTTCTGTTACTGTGGGCGAGCTCGGGGCCTGTAAGGCAGTGCTGATATCGGACTGGATGCATATCTCCCTAAAAGAAGTGGTATTTCGAAGAAGTATATCTGCTGATAACTTGATAACAGTCTGAAACTAGAGTTGATGAAGAGCTAACGACCGGCCAACCAACCTTTCCTTCATATCTCTCGGATTAGGTTCTACGGTGCAGTGGTCCAAGTCCACAGGGATTCAATAGAAGTTAGAGAGGACTTTGGAATGAAATGGCACGTACGAAAATAACGAGAAATTTTAATGAGACCTCAGATCTTAGAACAGTAGATGTATTCCAGTTTTTGCTTTAATATGCACAAAGAGTACGGATAAATTAAAGATATCCAAGAACTACACTTTAATTGATCTGAAATTTGCTAGAGTTGAGCAGACTATATATGATGAGATTATTGCATATTCTTATATACTATATTTCTCTTTATAGGAACTATATGTACTTTTCATTATGATCTTTTAAGTGCAAAAGTGCCCATTTTGCAAACCTAAACGCAATTTTCATTGAAATAATAGAACACGCCGGCACGTCTTTGRGCCCGCAAATTAATTAAAAATTTTTTAAAAATAAATCAGCGATAACGGTGGAATTTCAAATAGCACATCCTGTATACAAATCTATAACGGAAACACATCTCAAGTATTGCATATGATTATTGCTGCGTCAGAACCCAGCTAGACGCACGTGAAATTCCTCGACAGTTAAGAGTCTGAGGAGAATGAGTAAAAATGTAAAATTTTCATATAAGCTAGAGAATTGTGAGGACTGCTTTGCATTTAGCATAATTATTTCTAACATAAGAATTTTATTTTAAACCACTTTAGTGCGCTTAAATTAGCATTCAATAGCTATATTTTTATATGAATTATCGAGCGTTCTTACACACTTTTACCGATATACTACATATGGTATATATTAAAATTTAATTTATATTAACGATATCGAATTCTCTTATCAAATACAAATAAAAACACTTGACGAACAAACAAATTCCATGAAAGAAGTCGCACTGCACGAGAATGAAAGCAAGAAAGTTAAGTGTTTAGGTGAAAAAGTAAACAACCGGTAGACGAAAGCATTGGCTATGGTGACACCAAAGCTTTTATACCCGTTTGAGATGATCTTACATTGGAACAAAGCTGTTAAAAAAAAAAACTGTATATTTAATGAAGTTTTTTCAGACACATTTGTTTATTATGTTACACAGTTAAGCTTTCAAATAGATACAAGAGGATATGCGATACTTTGAATCAACTGAGTTTTACCAGATCCTCTCCTAAAAGTATGACGTTTGAACTGTCGAATAAATCCAAACAAGATCATCTTATTCAAGATGTTCATTGATTCATTCATGATGCTCAGCTAAAATCACAACCTTGAAACAGCCGTCTAAATCCTACCAAGGACGTCTTACCAAACATAATTTTCCTTGATTCAATCCTGATCACTG
Source organism: Bactrocera latifrons (assembly GCF_001853355.1). Classification (NCBI taxonomy): domain Eukaryota; kingdom Metazoa; phylum Arthropoda; class Insecta; order Diptera; family Tephritidae; genus Bactrocera; species Bactrocera latifrons. Next base: position 134,021 of record NW_017535163.1, read on the forward strand.
ATCTCAACCTTTGAACTGTCGACTGAATCCAACCAAGGTCATCTTACTAAACACGATTTTTATTTGCGAAATAGTTTAATTAATCAATAATCCTATTTATAATTCTGTGAGAGCATAAAATTATATTAGGAACTTCCACTGAATGCCAAAGAACTTCCGAGACTTTTTGAGTGAATATTTTTGATCTAAAGTTTTGCTTCGTAAAAGTGATTTCATAGACCACGATTCTGGTAAAATATACGCAATGCCTACTTCTCTTATAGCTTAAGGTAATATTTGTCCCCAGCGTAAAGGGTATATTCACCAAATATGACAATAAAAACTATCTGTTCAAAAGTTTTAGGGATTCAGTCCAACAACTGCGTATTGAAGTCAAGAAGAATTGCTTCGCAACACAAGAATACACTCACCACAGAAATCCACAAATGTAAAAGACAACAGTAACAACAACGCATGATAAATTCATGTCTACTTAGTAAGTATGTAAATACAACAATAAAGCAACTAACAACGGTACGGTTCGATAGTGTATAGCCGATCGGCGTGAAAAGATAAAATAAGTTCCAATTAAGTGAAGCGACACAATCGCGAGATAACGACGAAACCACTGCAAGCGCTATACTTTACAGAAATCTTTTTCGGCAATTATCGAAAGCCTGCACTTAGGGAAAGAGCAAGCAATCAACAACAACAACAAGAACAACAAATGAAATGAATTCGTGCTACAGCTTGCAGCTGAAGATGCGTCGAGCTTTAAACTCTTTCCGTTGCATTATTTCTTATGAAGAAAGGCTGTGTGGCAGTCAAAAGGTCGCGCTGACCACAAACCGTCGAAGAAATTGTGCTTTTCTCGCACAAAAGTGACGATGTACACACACAGTCACACACTGTTTGCAGCGGATCTTTGGCTTGTGGTGTGCCATGTGCTTGGTGTTGGGCTTAATGTCATCACGGCTGATGACGCGGCTGACGATTGCTGGCGATAACGTTACACAGCGACAGCGACAGTCGTCCAATTATAAAAGAATAAATTTAAATTTAAGCGCCCGACGTGGTGGAGCACTCTTTTCACCCCTTTTGTATTACTTAATTTTTCGTTAAAAGTTTATTTGTTCGTTTGCCGGTTTATCGGTGGGAAAAATCTCGGAAGAATAGTTTGAAGAATCCGTTTGGAAAGTGTTGGTCAGAGGCATGGTTGGCTGAATGAGCGTTTAAAATTATTTTCTAATACGAGAACTCTTAACTTCTTTACAAACTACACGCGTCTGCGTTAAAATTCCGCCGTTGATTATGTTAATTTTCCATATTGATCGGCGCACCGTTATTATGTAATCGTCTTTGGATCTCCAGTGATTGCTTAGAGGTGAAAAAATGACAGTTCATTTTAAATTTGACATTTTCCTTTTAAAAATTCTTAGCTGGTGATAGTCTTAATCTAGCGAGTGAGCCAAAATGAATTAATTAAGCACGCAAGAGAGTAAAGTTCTGCAATGCGTGGTTTGGTAAATATCGCAGGGTAACCTGATATTTCTAATATTGATATCATAATTCATGAAATTAATGCCGTTAGAACGCATAATCTTTTCATACCTGAAACGTTGGGTTAGTCGACTTACTTTTTCTATAATTTTATATATTTCTGAAATATTGAGTAAGCTGAAGTTTCATGAGAAATACGAAAAAACTTCTTCGACTAAACAATTTTTACACAAAAAAATTTGTCTAATGCCACTTTTTAGTTTTTTCTTTTTTTTCAACTCATTTTCCTCACATTTAAAAAAAAATGTAATACTTGTTGCACATGCGCGACACGCCTTTCAATTTGGCCGCCTGCATTACGTATTTTTCGGCTTTCTTCTGGCGTTCACTCATCAGTCACTTCTTGCTTGCCGCGTCGCTTAGTTGACTGGCCTGTCAGCTTCTTACTCAATTTGTCGGCCAACTTGCCGCACTTTTTGTTGTCTTTGTTATTGTAATTGGTTGTCCACTATTTGCCGCAGCAAAATTCGTACCGCCACATATTTTTCAGACAACCCTCCTTTGGCCCTTTTCACGGACTAACATACATAGTTTAATTGTGCGGGATCACCCAGGATGACTTGAATTATGATTGAGCCGCTGCCGTTGCCGTTGCCGTGGCGGACATTCTGCATTTAGAATGTTTTGCAGTTGCCTATGCCGATGCCGCACTCGCCTACTACCATTTTGTCGTCATCGTGCGATTGGTTCTTCGTGCCGCCGCCGCTTGATCGCTCATTCTCGCTGTGCTGTGTGCGCGCTTTGGCTTTGGCATGATCGGTCAGTTGGTTGACTGATTGCTCGCTAGCCCATTTGATTGACCGTTTTGTATTGCGTTGATGGCACTTTTCGTTGCCTGCTACTCGCACATGCCGGTTGCCGGCTGTCGGATGCCGGTTTCGGCGTTGATATTTTTGGCCTGCCGCATTTCGTGGCCATTTTGCAGCACCTCATTAGACATTCCAGCGGCGCGCTGCCAATTAAGTTGCTGTGGGCGTGTCCAATGCATATTTTTCATTTTCCATATTAGTGTAGTGGTTTTTTGTTAATTCATTCGATCGGACAGCAGTTATTTATGACATGAAATATGAAACGGCGCGCAGCGTACGCAAAGGCTGACATGGTTTCTGGAGGCATTTTAAGCAACGAGTGGTGCTGCTGCCAGTATGTATACATATTACATATGTATATTGGTGGAATTGATTTGCCAGCTGCGCATAATTAAAAATTTACGTAATTTTTCGTGAAATAAATTCACTTTTAATGAATTATAAACGACAATTCTTTCGTGAATTGAATTTGGTATTATTAAAAACGCTCTTGGAATACATATGTTCACCTAAAATTCAAAACAACGTATCAACAATAAAATCTAAATTTAATTTTTAATTGCTTGCGATTCACTAAATCTTAAGGCAAATATGTAGCATAAAATTTGCAGCTTTCGCTGTCGGATATAATCAATATGTAACCAATTATATAACCAATGTATAAGCAATGTATAACCACTTTATAACCAAAACTCACATTTTATTTCAATATGAGGGTCTTAAATGTTTATTTAAGTTTAAATATTTGCTAAAGAATATAATTCTAAAAACCTCAACCCAATAAAATTTTAGTTAGTATTCACAGTTAAAGTAGCTAAGATCTACCAGACTTCTTAACAGCAAGATCCACAAGGTTCAACCACAACTTTGAGCTTGTTAAGTTTTAAATATATAATATATAAGGGAGTCAATCTGACGGCCATCCTTTTCACTAACTTGTGACATAGTGTAATGTCTTGGTGAAACACCACTTCCTTTTTCTTCTAATGCGACTGTTTTTGGCGATTTGATGGGTTTTTCTTTCATTTTATTCAGTGCTCATTCCAAATTACAGGCGCCATAATCTTGCCAACCGACTGTTGCGTTTTTCCATGCTTTGGAGTGGGTTCATCGTGTTCGGTCCATTAGGACGACTGCCGTTTAGACTTCGGAGTGAAATGATGGAGCCATATTTCATCCATTGTCACATATCGACGCAAAAACTTGGATAGAACATCTCCGAACACAGTTCCGAAACGTAAACTCGTCCTTGTTTTTGCTCAAAAGTGAGCTCGCCCAGTGTAAACTTTGCACATAGCACTCTCATATCCAAATATTCGCATAGGGACTGAGGCACTGAGAGTCAAAGTGGGTTAGCTCACTCGTATCTAACTTGCTTGATTTCAGTTTCAGTGGTGTCCAGTTCATTTCGATTGTCTAATTGAGACTCAGTGGCTCAGTTCTCACTGACTCAGCGACGATGCCCAGCAATACAAACAAGTAAGAACTCTTGAATGAAATGATGAATGCGTTCTCGATATTCAGTCAAAATTAGTTTGTGGACTTTTTTGATTTCTTCTTCACTTCGTTCACCGCCTTCGTCGTTCATTGTACAATGTCTGAACTTAACATACCAATGCTTCATGTTTGACTTTCCTGGGGCAGTATCCGGAAATTCATCACCAATATAAGTTTTTGCTTCAATTGTATTTCTTTACTTCAAAAAGCAATATTTTCTCATTACGTGAAGTTCCTTTTTACTTATTTGTTTTTTGCAAGAACAAAAGTTGCTTCGCTCAAAGTTTTATAATTCACCAACTACTGATCCGAAAGCTGCCAAATTATAAGCAACAAGTTAGAGCTAATCAAAAATCATACGGATTTCATTCTAGTAGCGCCATTCATGTGACAGGTCGGTACCTTTCAATTCAAAGCTTAAAGGTTACGTAGGCTTTCTTAAAGATATTTTAAGAAATTCCTCAAACGTTTGTAAGTTGAAGCTCCACAAAGCGAAATGTTTACTTTCCAAACAAAATATTTTGCTCCTCCAATCAATTCTCCGGGCCAGTAGTCCGCATTGATAAAATGGTTGCAGCGCCAACTGCAATAAACAGCAACAATGCTAAACATTTAAATTTACACCATATTAGGCGCCAAACTGTAACTGCAACTTCACCTGGCACACCTCCAGCCACAAGGAAGCGGAATATTTAGCCGGCGATAGAAGCCGTGTGAATGCTTGCGAGAATAAATGGGGCGTTTTTTTAATTTCCACACAAAATAAAGCCGATACAAAGACGCGCGGCAGCAACTACACAACAACAAACAGCAGCGGCAGTCGTAGTAGCAGTAGCTCGAGTTAAGCATGTAAACGCCTTATCCGCAAAAGTGGAGACACCAACAGCAGCAACAACAACAGAACAGTAAAAAGTGATCGTACTTTCCTAAGAACGCCATGTAGCGCGACAAAGAAAAGCAACGTGGCAACGGAAAATTGTCCACAACAACATGCAACAAATTCATTTGCTGTAAATGTGAAGCGTTGCAAGTGATTACATCGTAATGACAGCGCGGAAAGAATGCGCGCCGCGCCGCGCTGCGTAGTCGTGGCAAGAAATGCCAACGTAGGAGCAAGAGGTGACCGAAATGAGTTGCCGCATGCCACATGCAATACAGCTAGTCGGCTGCTGCTTGGCCAGTGCGCATGCGCGCTCCAATGTTTGAACATTTTATGCCACCCATGAAGAAGCAATCACCGGCACTTGACTGACCACAACACCAACACCATCAGCGCAACACTTGCCGGCAGTGTGAGTATATGTGTGTGTGTGTGTTGCCGCTGGTGTTGCGCTGCGAGGCGTTGGTGACGCGGTCGGTGGCGTTGGCAATGGCGTTGTTGACAGTGACGGCAATTGGTGATGGCCGCGCACAAAGGCGAACGTTTTTATATTTTTTGCTTGGCGCTTGTTGTTGCTATTGTTGGTGGTAATCAACAGCAAATATAGAAAATACCAATAGTGGCGCACAACAACAGCCAACGTCAATATAACGCACATACTATATCGGTTTGTGTATTATTTCCAGGTGGGCATAGGTGGCGCTAATGCCTTACAGTGGGCGGTGAAAGGTGAAAATGTGCTTATAAAAGTTTAAAGCCTTCGAGAGTTCTCAGTTTTTTTTTATAAGCGCTGCTATGATGGAGTCAGATAATTACAATTCTCCTATGGTGATATTATAAATATCGGTGAATTCAGGGTTGCCACCTGTACTTATTTTTTGTAATACAAATTGTTAGGAAGCAATTTGACATATTTAAAGTCACAAATTTTTCACTTTTTAACGGATGTTTAATATACTATTGGTATTGGTTAATTCGGCGTTGCCACCTGCGCAAATATTAATAATAATAAAAGTTAATATCAAGCAATATGTCATATTTATAGGACACAAATTTTGTACCTTCTAACGCAGTTTTAATATACTATTGTTATTGGTTAATTCGGCGTTGCCACCTGCACAAATATATAATTTTGAGAATTGTTAGAAAACGGTAAGACATATTTATAGATACAAATTTAACACTTTTTAGCGCAGGTGTAGTACATTATGGGTATTGGTTAGTTCAGGGTTGCCATCTGCACAAATATTTCTTAACAAAAATTGATAGCAAGCAATATGACATATTCATGAAGAATAAATTTAGCACTTTTTAAAGCAGTTTTAATATACTAGCATTAAATTGAAACAATGAAGTTAACTTTTTTTTGGTTGTACTTCCATAATGCCATAAATCGGCCCACCGTGCGCTCTAATTCAACAACGCCTCGCTGCAACAAAATATGCACCATGTTGACATAGTGAAACTGGGTAGCCCCATCAACTGTTAGTTGCTGTAATAGCTGTTGATGTAGTCATATTTGTTGTTGTATTTATTGCTTTCTTTGCAGTACGCCTCTAACCACCAGCCGAGCGCGGCGACAGTGGCGTTGCTATTGTGGGTTGTGCGCTGCACTGCCAAAGAAAGCCTATCAACGAATAATTATTGCAACAACAAAATAAACAAACACGTTGTTGTTGTTTGTGCATAAGCTCTTGGTATGTATGCGCGCGTGTAAGTATATGTGTACCCCCACCGTTCGAAGTTTAATGGATCGAATTGGTTCGTGATCGTGATTGCATTTTGTGGGCCACAACTCAGCGGCCGCAGCGCTGACAACAACAACAACAGCACTTGCTATCTTAGACCAGTTGCATCACATACACAACTAATTTATTTTGCTGCTGTTGTTATTGTTGTTTACAAGCGCTCGTGCGCGTTCGCTGACAATCGTGACAAAATCGCCTCCACAAAAATTTCTGCCGCAACAACATCATCAACCGCTTTGGAGCACCAGCAGTAGCTGGCGGCGACCAAAAGCCCGGAGTCACCGCCGTTGGTGGTCAGGCCGGCCAGTGGTGAAATGGAGTTACAAGCATATGGCTTGGTTGTTGCTTGCCTCAGCCTTTCGTGTTGGCCTTGCGATGGTGTAACTTTTCGCAGCGCTGTTATGTTTTTCAGCTGCAGCGCGTCGCACTCTTGCGCGCTGCAATCGCTGTCACGCCACCCTTGCCCTCTTAAACGCTGCGCAGTGATCGCATGTCTTATCAAACTCAATTAAAATTGACAGTTTTGTTGTTGATCAGCAGCACACGCTGCGCGGCGCACTTGCGCAATAGACACTAGGCCAATGCAAGCGCGCGCATTCATTGTGTCCACCGGCCATGGTGGGCATCGGAAGACGTGTTCGCACTTTCTTGCGTGCGCTCACTTACTTATTGCTTAAGCGCTTTACATGTGCTGTTACATTTGTTTTTGTTGCTGCTGTTGCTCTGAATTTCCCATTTCTCATTTGTAGGCATTTTATGCTATCATCGCCTGCTCGCGCGTTTAACTAATCGTTTCATAGTTAATTCTTTATTTATGCCACTGTTGTTGTTTCTGCTGCTCTCAAGGTGTTGTTGTTGTTTAAAAAGTGTTTTCAGTTTGCCACACCGCGCGCTTCCGCCTCATGGTCTGCACTAGCATTTGGTGGTTGTATGATTTGTGCGTCGCTGTCAATATTCCAGTTTGTTGTTAGGCGTTCGGATCATCGACGTTTTCAGCTTCTGCAGACGCCACTGGCTGCCACTTTCAATTTAATTTCAATTAATGCCGCATTCACGTTCGCGTTCGTGCGGCTAATTACCGCAGAAGCAACTGATTTCAATATTTATCAATTTTTAGAGGCGGCTTTCTTTTTCCTTGGTAATGCGCGAAATGTCGCTCATCAGTGGCAGCAACGCGGTTTATTTTTAGAATCGGCTCATAACCATGTTGTGGGATTCGAGGAAGAGAACTTAAATTTAATAAAGAGGGACGTCATTAGTCTTGATGTCTGTATTATTCTGTATTGTTAAGAGTAGAATCAATCACCCGAGGAAAGAATATATTACTTTTGGAAACGCTGTGAAACTGGCATCGAAGGGAGAAGAAAGAACAAAAATTTCAAGACCATACATTGATTAAGCCGTCGTGGGCACCAAAACTCAAAAAAATGTTAGCTTTTCTTTTGAGATTCTACATATTTTGGTAAGGAGCTTTAACATTCTCTTGAAATCGACAAGCAGCGGAAAAAATTCTCAGCCAGCATATGCTACAAGCTTCTAGTTACTTGTAGTTCACATCACAAACAGCTGAATACCGGACTTCTTAGCTACATGCACGCTGTCAAACTAGATAACCGAGTGATAGGTTACCAGATACCACAATTGCATTTCTTCTACAAGAAGACTACAGTGTTTTTCAAGCGTTGGTCACCAAAATTATAGAAAGTCTTCTTGATCTGACAAGGAGTGTGCTCACAGTAAGAACATATTCGTACTATATACAGACAGGCATGTTTCTTTGAAATCACTAAAGTCTCTTAGGGTTTCGTCAAAGTTAGTGTAAGAATGACTAGATCTCTTAGTGGATCTAATAACCTATTTCAAGATAAATCTGTAGTGCGTTATACGACATAGAGATATTCCTGGGAACTGTGAAGCAGATGAATTAACCATAACAGGCGCTAAAATACATTCAGACTACGGAATAAAGCGAATTTATGTTCCTCCTGATACCTTCTGATATTGTATAGACAAATATAATATAGTTGAGTCACTGTGGAATCAATCACTCTGGTGGGAATGCTGTCAAGTTGTAGAAGAAGGCGAGACCATCTCATCTTATATTTATGCCAATGTAAGGCTTTATATAGGAAAAGCGTCGTGCAACCTTATCCTTAGAGGGTTTCTGGCCTCGAAAGTTAAACAGATAAAACATTTCATACTGGTGAACTTCATCAGCAGCACGGGATGATTCAGAGAAGACAATAGATTAAGGGGATTTTAGGCTGGTAATACAATGAGCATGAAAAGCATCACAATGTGGCAGCAACGTTGACAAATTTCCTGCAAAGGACATATGTACATTCGTGGATCGTAGATAGATAGGCAGCATGGGGACCTGACCCAAACACTCACTGTATGTGTTTTAGAAGCCACCTATATAAATATCGTTATGACTTTAGTCCGTATTGTCGACGAGGGCAGCATGTATAGAAGACTCTGAAGACGTACTCTATCATGGCCGTCCGATTTCAATTATAAAGAAAAAGCTGAAAACTACACTTGGAGATAGTCTCACTGCAGTTACATACTTATGTGCGAGAGCTCTTTAAAATGGAAAGCCGTCTGTGACTCGGCAGCTCTAATTATGAGAAGATTGATACATTTACAACTGATTAGGCATCAGTCAGTTTGTACAATAGAGGAGACGTAAATGTGTTCTTCTCTCCCATGAAGTAATACTTAGTCCACTGGCCTCGCGGGAGAGATACGAGATGGAGTAGGTTAAGTTGAGCGGATTAAAGTCCCGCACTACGGCTTTCGATGCTTACTCCTACCATAAAAAAGCTGAGACGCCTCGTTAGACAGCCACTCTCCCTACCTACTTATATTGCTACATGCACTTTTACCCCATCGGAAATCGATTAGTCATCAGCGTATATGGTAATTGAGCTACTGACAATCAATATCACGATCACCAACATGATCAGCGTGCCTTCGCTGCTCATGGAGATAAGAAAATAGTGCATGATCAAATAAATACGTACGCACACAGCCATATTCACATGCGAAATTCCAATAAGGTCAATCATATTTAACCTAAAATAACTACATGCGGCAACATGTAAATTAAAAGTCCACATACACCCATACATATGTGTGCATAAGTGTGTGTATGCAAATATATCAGCAATCAATTGAGCGAAAATTGAATCATTCGCATAATTTGCGCATGTGCTGCAGCGTGTGTATGTGTGTGCGTGTGTGTGTGTTTGTAGCAGGGAATATGTAATTTTATTTGTGTTAATGGAAATCTTGCTGCACGATCGAGCAGCGTTCAAGCGGCCAAGATCAAGCGATCTAGGAAGTACAAGTACAACAAACAAACAAGCGAGAGTTTACTAGCACAAAGAAAGGCAAACACAAGTGGCTGGAGGTTGAGCTCATAAAGCGGCAGACACACACACAAACACATCTGTATTACTTATATTCTATATATAATTGAATTACTTGCCTATGACGCTGTACTGTGCGACTGTTTTGCTTTACATTTAACAGCCTCGCGAGTAATAAAATCAAAAATGTGTGCCTTTTTTAATATCGAGCCCATATTTCGCGCTTTGGAGGCATGTACAAGCATATACATATTATATATGTGTGTATGTGTATGTGTGCGTGTACAAGGCGTGACTGCATGCCTTGTAAGCACACCTATTTGATCGGCAATTAGCGCACAGTTGTTAATTGAATTTCTTACATTTTTACATTTTTGTATTAATAACGAACAAAGTCGAACTCCCCTTTGGACGAGTGTAGTGTATAAATTTCACAACAACAGATTATCAACGTTTTTTTTTATAGCAGTGCTACCGAAATTTAACTTCCAACTAGCGCGAGAGTTTACTTTTGGCTCTAAGGCCGTATCGATGACACTCTGAGCCCATGTTGTTGGAAAGAAGAGTTAAAGCAGAAAATAACCGCGGCTTACTACATATAGTTAGAAATGAAACATATTTCAAACTTAAGTTAAATATGACAAATTTAACAGTTAAGAATATCATTACATAGGGAGCAACTGTAAGTTAGTCGTGCGAAATAATTTCTAAGGCTTGAGAACACAATTGACCACCGATTTGAGGACCATGCAAATAATTTAGAAGCTGTAATGGATCATAGTGCACGAGAGTTGTCTTTCCCATTTAGAGATTAGAGAACAAAAACAAGTATTAATTATCGAAAATCGCTTTATTTTTTGTTTTTTCAAAATATTTTCCATTAAGACCTATAAACTTTTGCTTGCGTTTGGGCCAATTGTCGAAGCATTTTTGCCACTTTGATTGCAGTATCTCCAAAACATACGTTCCGAACGTATTAACCGACTCTTCAGGTGTCGAATAACGTTGAGCTCTTAGCTTATTTTATACGTAGAGGAATGAAAAAGAAATAATTTGTTGCCAAGTCAGGAAATCACGGTGGATGACTCATCAAATCGAACTCCCATTGACGTGCTGAAGAGGGACAACTGTCAAATAAATGATTGTGCGTTCTTCTGTCACTTTTTTTGAGCGATCGACAAATTGTATCCAAAAGTTCATGGATTATTGATTGTATGCTGGTGTCACTAATACCTATAGTGATCTTAATTTCCCAATAGGTCACATGACGATAATGCAATATCAGTTTGCTCACAACATCAGTAGATTCGGGAACTGGAACAAATTTTGAATGACTTCACGCCAAATCCGCCTTGGAGTCATCTATGACCTCAATTGCACTCGCCATACCATCGATGAACATTGGTCCTAGATGGAACTTCATTGCGAAAAATTTAACGAAGTCCCTTGATGTACTGTTGCTGAGTAAATCTATGTAGAAAGAAAAAAATATCGCAAAAAATTGTCACAAATTAATTATATTCTTTAGCCACGATGAATATTTTAAGTTACTGTAAGCAGCACAACCAGCGCTCTTATGTCAAAAGGTTCTGAGTACGCATACCATCAAAACTGTCAAACTTTACGAAAAAGTCGTAAGTTGCCAGATTTCATCACCAGGGTTGCCAAATCCCGAAGTAAAAAAGGCAACTTAGGCAGTCTTACGAAGCGATCTTTGCAGAAGAGATAGTGTCAAATTATGGAGAACATTTTGTGATATTTAGAAATTTCGGGAAGCCAGCAGTCTGAGAATCCCGTTTAAAATCAGATAAATCTTCGCAAAAAAAAAAAAAAAATCTTAAGGATATCCTACCAACAATTTCTTAGTCTGCAACGAAAATTTTGGTAAGTTCACGGAGGTGAGGAAGTTTTCAGAGCGCCGTTCACTTGGAAGTGGCCAGAAAGGATTATTTTACATATGGCTCAAGCAGCTACCGACTTCCGGTCTTAGACCAAGTATCCTTTGGGTAGCTAAAAAACATCCATTTGAAGGCAAGCTAATGTGTCTGCAAGTTTATTAGCCTCGTTCACAACTCACAACGAAAAAAAAACTCCAAATGAAAGGAAGCAGTCTTTCGCTGCTGAAAACTCGGTGTCTACTCCAATAAAAAAGAAGATTTAAATAACCAATATGTAAGCATCCCATTAAAGTACAACACGAGTTGTTCTTTTCCGAAGGGCTCAAAAATTTTCCGATAGTTGAGGGCTGCGATGACCGCCAAACAGTTTTTAAAGGTTTTTCACAGGCACTCACTTTTTCGAGTCTTCGTTGCTTTAGAATATCAAGTTTCTCGAAAAGCTCGAAGCTCGCTTCCTCAACTTTCGTATGTGTTTTATCACTTTGTAACTCTATGGCACTTAAAAACCACATTTTATCAGCGCCTCAAAGCACGATCTGTAGTAAATCAACAGCGGTGCACGCTGCCTGCCCAATAATTAACACGCGTGCAGCAGATAATGCACGCATGCGCCGCAGCCAACATGGCAGTGCTTTGGTCTCTAAATTGATTATGAATGGTTAGTAGTAAAACGTTTTTCACATGCAGCTAAAATATGCATTTATTATAGTGATTATTGGTGGAAGAGTGGAAGACATGTTGTGTATAGCGAATCGATTAAATCGCAAATGCATATGGGTATGTGTAGACAGTCAGTCGGTTGGCATGTGTTAAACAATTATGCGCAGAGCTGACGTGGAAAACAAGCGCCACACAAAGCCACCGAATGGTAAATAGTGATTTTTCTGTTGTTGTTTTTCTAAATTGTGAAGTTGTCTTTTCTTTCGTTGGACTCTAAGTCAATGCGTTGTGACTACAACAAAGCAAATAGCGGTACAAACAATAGCAAGCTGAAGTCAATAAAACCACGAGGGCGGTATGTGGCGCTTAAAGAAAATTGCCCAGTCACATAACAAACTGTTTACCGAATTTTATATGCAATTACACACAGTGGCAGGCAGCAACAGAAATATTTTGTGATTTTGTAAACGATTTGGCAGAGGCTGAGGTTTAGGCCCCAGGAAGAGTTACACTTGCATACACGCATACATACATAACATATATATGCATAAATGAATATACGAATAAGAGAAAAGTAGCGAAATTGTGCCGCCTGTAAACGAAACCCTTTGTGTGTCGCATTTTGTGGTTAATAAGCGTGGCAAGGCGGCAGCTGGCATTTGCGCCAGAGGATTTGCACAAACTTCCTTCGCAGCAGACCGAAAAATAAAGCAAAATAAACCAAACTGTTTTGGAAGCTAAGACATGTGAATATATGCGTCTGGACAGGACATCAAGCCACATAATTTGAAAAGTTACTCAAACGGAAAACCGCAGAAAGGATATATGGCACGAAGAAGGATGTCAGTGCCAGCACTGGGGTACACACAAATGAGGATGAGTGTGTGTGTTGAGGTATTGCAAAAATATAGGCACACATGCGTCTTGGATGTATTTATGTATACCTCATACGAAACATAATGTTTTCTTGACAGGAAGCAGCACAATCTTTGGTTAGTCTGTTTACATGTTTACATAGCGGAAAAAAAAACGAAAAAGAAAATCTTTTGGCTATAAAAATATTAAAAAATATATATATTTAGTTACTTATTGGATTTATGACCACTTCTATATAATGTATAAGTAGTTATATTTCTATTTATATTGGGCATATGTTCACAATTGCCATGCGTTTGTATTGTTCTGCCTTCGTTGGCTCTTTTTGATCAAGCGTAAAAAGCAGTATGACTGACTAAAATGAGCTATATTTCTGACAGTCGGTAATAGGAATTCAAATATCGATTGGGCTCTTGAAAAGTTCCAAGAAGGTGCGACGATAATCTGCAAAAGATAAATGCCAAAGAACGCTCTTTTGATTGATAACAATCATTAACCAGTCTGTGTTTTTTTCTTTAAAAAATTAGGTAACCTCAAAATGGATCACCCTTTATAAATATGTTTTTTTTTCTGAGATTTACTGTAAAACTACAACCAAAAACTCTTTCATTACTCGCTATGAGATGAAAAATATAACTTTAGTAGCACCTGAATTGATCTTAGAGATATAAGGAGACTAAGAAAAGCATTCTTAAACGGCCAACGCCCTGCAAAAACAACTTTTTTGAGCCAACGGATGAGGAAACAGCGTTATAAAAAAGATCATGATATTTCCGGTGGCCGGATATTTGGAGACTGCAATTTTCTCGGATGAATCTAAGTTTAAACATCTTGGATCAGTTGGTGTCCACCTGTATGGAAAAGGTCAGTCGGACGATTCAGCGGAGATTACATAAAAAGAAAAGTACGCCAGTCAGTAAGCAGGGCTGTTTTTCGTATAAGAGAATAAATTGGACAGACAAAAGGACAGAGTCGACGGTGATGCTTATTACAGTTCCGGCAGCCAATTTGATACCTTATATCGAATGACTGTATCACCATCAAAACGACGTCAACTGTGCCTGCAATTTCAGCATCTTTATGTGAATCTCATTTATAACTAATTTTGAGGACGGTTAGGCACATATTGTTTTTTTTTTGGCTGGAAAAGAAATAAATCCTTGGGCCAGGAAATAGGTGATAATGACGAAACAGGTAGTAGCACCGAAGCCGAGAACCAAACGGAACTAGATTTTGTCTCATTAAAGATCTGGTATGATGACACGATGGCCAAATTGCTGCAGAAGCCTATAACGACATTGCTTGCAAGGAATAGGGCCACCGCTATTAAAACAAAAGGATGCGCAACAAAGTACTGCTTGAGGTATTTTCCAATAAAAAGAATAAGAATTGGTGAGTGATTTCGCATGTTAACTATGTGTCTAAAGAGACAAAACGTCTTCAAATATCCATATGGTCTTTGAAATACAATTAAACTACCCTGACAACAGTGAAAATATGCAAGTTTTTCTAATTTTCAATCTAATTTTTCAATCAGTTTGATCATATTCTCGGAAAATACGGAAAAAGTTTCCGATTCTTGGAATACCGTCTGGTTTTTATAGACAATGGTATATAATAATAGTAAACTTTAATATTTGTTCATATCAGTTCATTGGTCTTGTAATTATTATGAATTTTACAGGGTCTTCAATAAATTTTAACGAAACGATAAGAATGGTAAATAGATAGAGCTGCATGATAAAGAGTTATTGTAGATATTTGAAGGTCACGCAACGGATATTTATGTAAGTTTTCGTTTATTATGCGAGCGCTAGTTGTATTTTTGACAGTAACTTAAAATATTCAGCACAGATCAAAATCGCAAACAATTTCACGCGATTATTTTTTTACATTTTTGACGTGGATTAACTCAGCAACAGTGCATCAATGAACTTAAGTACATTTTTGGCAATGAAGCACCATCTAAGACCATTATTTATTGATCGCATGGTGAGCTCATGCGAGGCCTTAGATCACTTCAAGCCCACAGTTGTCGTTTTAGAGGCATATTGCAAACCTATTTTTTTGAAATGATGTGAAATTTTCGTAAGAATCTGCGAGATTTCTTCTTTTCTGAACAAATCAGACAATTTAAATGTCACACCATGTAGAACTGTAACAACATGTAAATCAGATATTGAAATGTGTTTCTAGTGCAAATGGCAATCAAATTGTCTAACAGTTAGCAAACGGACTGTACAACATAAATTGCGGGAGCAAAGCACTCGAATCTCGTATCAACGATCAACAACGAATTGACACAATTTTCGTTCGACAATAACGGTAATGAAGACATCAAGGTTGAAGCGATAAAAGCTAACATTTACCAAATAATAAAAAAATGAATGCAAAGAAACTTATGAAACTTATCGTATCTGGCAGAACGTTCGAAGGTTTGTTGAAGATATGCAAAACAAAGATTAAAATTTACAGAAAATTTATGGAAAACGAACAAAGTTGCAATTGTGTATGGCCTTCACTTTGCACTTGAAATTTGGGTTCATTTGTTTCTAAACAAGCAATAACAAGGAGTCCTTGCCATTGACCTTCGCTGGATGTTGTTAACAATGTAGATTTCTTCGAGCGCGTGTTTGGGAGCACAGCTGAAGTGATAGAATTTTTGTGTTGCTGCTGCGTTATAGATTTGTGGAGGTGTTTGATGAGGCTTTGTGAGGGTGGCTTGTCTTGGAGATAAATATTTGTTTAATATAAACAATTGTGTAGTCGAAAAAGAAAATTCGCAAATTTCGTACAATTACAATAGTTGAAGTTTGATTAGAAATACGAAAAAACTTTTTCGACTGCCCAATATGTGCTTATGAATATGTATACTATATGACATATTAGTTCATAGTAGAGAAGAGCTATGGGGAAGTTAATCTACAACGACACAAAGCGCTGGTATGCGCAAACATTTCTTCAGCTGTTGCCACAAAAAGCCACCAAAACAGCTGTGACTATTTGGCTTCTTAGCAGTAATCTAAAATTAGAAATTTCTTAATTTGAGAAATATTTCTAGCGAATTCCATAATTAAAAAAATCCCCAAAAATTGTGAGAAATACCAACTAAATTGCGTGTCACGCCGAAGAATGCGCGGACTCACCTTTCTTTGGAAGTATTGCGCATATTCGGTATTTGCGCGCGCTCTTGCTAATTTTATCACGCCTTCTGATTAAATTTGAATTAGCGGCTTCCTGTGCTATCCATCAAGTCATCGACAAAATTGACACCTTGCAATCATGAAATCGGCTACTGATTACCACCCAGACTGCCAAGCCCACCAGGCGGTTGTCTTGCTGCGCACCGCACCTCCTGCTGAGAGCATACGAACTCATACACACACAGGGTCACTTATCTTTCACGAATCTCTTATCGGTTGCGCACTTTTCCCGGAATGCCTTACTAAACGTTTTAAGGTTTTTTGTTAATCAAAACAAAACAGCAACAAAAGTTATACTGCCGCACACCCATCAACGCTACTTTCTTGGTCTTGGCCGCCGTCAAGCACTTGTCGCC
Source organism: Bactrocera latifrons (assembly GCF_001853355.1). Classification (NCBI taxonomy): domain Eukaryota; kingdom Metazoa; phylum Arthropoda; class Insecta; order Diptera; family Tephritidae; genus Bactrocera; species Bactrocera latifrons. The sequence goes on from NW_017535163.1 coordinate 150,861, forward strand.
AATAATTTTAATCTAAAGAATGCCTCAAATATCATAAAATCAGTACGGAAAACTTGGTCATCGCCTGACATTAAAAGCCAGGCATGTTGTTGTTGTTAGCGGCACGACTTGGCTTGATAACAATGTTACAATGAAAATTTGTGTGGATTTATCTCAACGCCTGTCGTGAGCTGGTGTGTGTGCGTTTAATCGACTTTACAATATATGTACGTGTGTGTGTTTGTGTGGGTAAATTTTAATGTCAGACATGCACACATACTCCAACAAATATATCAGCATTTAATTGTAATTATTTGCTGATGTAATGAAAGGCGTTCCCGGCTATTTATTGCACTGCAATAAAAGCAGACTGATACTATATACCATATTCGTATAAATGTCTGTATATATGATAGATATTTACGTACATATGTACGCACACAACTCTTTATTATTTTCGTGTTTTCTTTGTTTTCGATTTCGTTCATATTTTTTAGGTTTTGGCTGACAATTACGGCCCTCGTAAATAATGTTGTGGTCCTAAGTCATTGGGTAGTTTTCCAGCGCATTTCTATAAAACTACAAGTGTTCGTGTGTGTGTGTTGGTATAAGCTTAAGTACAAAAAGTGATGCGAAGGTACTAACAACCGTTATGGCATCACACAAAATGTGTTTACTTAAGTTTTCACGTCTAACGTTATCGTTTGATTGGAAATTTTTCGTGTGGTGCCGAACGTGCTGCGCATTTTTGCTAAATATTTGTATTTGGTTTGCTGATTGATTGCCGGTGATCCAATGAGATTTCGTACAGCGCTCGTGTGCTGACTTATTGACATTGACATAACTGCATATCGAAAATATTTTGCTCGTGTAACTGGAATTTCAGCGGTGTTTTCACAAGTATATGACACATAAGCTCTTTAAACAGTATTGAGGTTCTTGAAATGATTAATTTATGAGCTCAGTCAATAAATATTAAATAAATTATGACTAAAAGTTGAACTTGTGGAACACTTGTGAAAAGAAAAGTGCTTCTAAAGTGCCTGAGCTATGTTTCATTGACAACAATATGACGACTGAGGAGAGCAAATGTTAATAAATATGATAAGTTTAGTACGAATTGGAACTTGTGGAACAAATACAAAGAATTTTATAAGGTAGTCGAAAAAGTATTTTCGTATTTTGTCAATAGAACTCGTTGCAGTCGTATATCGCCAGTGTTAGCAATCACATTGTTTCGTACCATATAGCGTTGGAAAGGTGAGGTTCGAAGCTTCATTTAACAAAAAAAAAAAAAAAATAAATAAAAAATTAATTCGGGGAAGCTGAAAAAAAAATTACAGCTGTTTAAAAATGAGTGAATATAATGCAGAAATTCGGTATGTTTTGAAATTTTTGTTTAAAAAAGGGAAGTATGCCACACAAGCCATCAACGGAATTTTGTGAAGTTTACAGAGACGATGGTGTATCAGCTCGTGTAGCACAATTGTGGTTCGCTCGCTTCCGTTCTGGAAATTTCGATTTACACTAAAAAAAGTTTTACACTGATGGAATAATGTCTCTAGGGGAAAAGTGATCGACCAAAATAGTAAATATTTGTTTATTTATTTATTATTATAAATATAAAAAAATAAGTTGAAATTTGATTAGAAATACGAAAAGACTTTTTCGACTACCCAATATATACAAATGACCAGCATTACCGTATATATATATATATATATATATGAACTAGTCCTACAGTAATTGAGATATCGATTTCAAAATGTCATGTATAGATTTGTCAAAACGGTCGATATTCACTATACCACTAGCTATGTAGCTTATAGCAGCCCTACAAACTTGTATGGACACTCTTTCATTTGAGAAGATATCTTCACAAAATTTGATTATATTATTGCCTTAGACAACGAAGTAACCTTCGAAGAAATTTTTCAGATCAAGTCACTATAGCATATAGCTGTGTTACAAACTACCCGATCCAAGTGCTTGTATGACAACTTTTGTGTTTATGAGCGTGTTATAGCTTCGATGTAACTGAAGTTAACGGGTTTTCTAAATTTTTATTTTTTGTATGAAATTGTATATAGCTTTTCACTCATTTCCAACCTCAAAATAATTCGATCCACTTTCCAACTTAAATTACCAGCTAATGATCATTGCATTAACCAGCTTTAAACTCATTTTAATTAAAACTAAAGAAGAGTGTAGACTAGTTTTGCCAGATCCACATAATTACAAGCCTATTAGTAGCGGCAACAATACGACGGCAATCCCGCAACACAACAGCATTGACCAATTGGTATAAATCTTACCCTTTTTGACAGTTACCAGCTTCAAGCGTATTACCTGGAACAATTACAGCAAACAGTGACAACAACTCGCACTCACAACGTACATGAGTATGTAGTAAGTGCATAGGTTGGACCGCCACTGAAGCTGGGCACTGTGGCACTGATTACGGTTAAATTGCAATTGTCAATATCAGCTGGTGTCGGTGCGCTGCTCTTCCTCAAATTATGCACGCTACATAAATTTTGCAGCAAAAATCTCGGCAGATAGCGCTTGCGATAAAATGTGGAAATACGCTTTTCATGTTCTTGACTCACTGAATTATATGCATAAGTGATGTTGCTGAACAACAGTGCCCAGGTAAATGCACCGCTGGCTGATCCTGCACTTTTTAGTTGCTTGCCGTTCGGTTTTCTGTTTGTTTTTTTTTTTTTTTTTTTTTAATTGTTGATTTTCGCTCTGTGCAGCCTCACACTTTTTGCACCTTTCCTTTATATCGACGCTTGTCTGCTAACTGGAAATAATTTTCCGATAAATGCGCTCGGCTATTTTTCTCTAATTTGGCGCAATTCTTCGCCGCCATGCTGTGTTGCACAGCTGATAAGTGTTCGTGCGTGTAGTGGTGTTAGCCGAGTTTCATTGAGCTGTTCGTTTCACTTTGCTGTGCTGTTGGCCAGTACGCTTGCGCATACGGATGTAAATCGGCAAAGATTACCATTGAAGCGCCATTTGTTTTTATAGATTCCGATTCCGAGAAGAACACTTTAGCATTTCTACAAGCGTTACTACGCATAATCTCAATATTTGCTGGCTCTTGTGAAACGCCAGCGGTGAGAAAAGATAAAAGGTTTGCGTTAATTTCCGAGAATTTTTGCAACTGTCGGCCTATGAGTTTGTCAATTTTCATTGACTTTGTTAAATGTTGTTGATAATTGCATGCAATTATTTTGTACTCGTTGTTGTATGGGTTTTGCGTATCAAAATAAATATTTTTGCATTCACCGGTATGCTAATGATATTTAACAAATATTATATTGTTACGTGTTGATTTTCCCATTTCCTCATTATTCCGTGAATTTAGCTAAATAAATATACTACTTTTTCAATCATCAAACTTTCTGTTTTTTTACTTCGACTACGGCCTACGATGGGGTTGTATTACTACGCCACATAGCTTGCCGTTTATATTTCGGGACTAAGCAACATTGATGCTTAATTCTGACAACTCACATCCTTATCGTGAAGTCTGATATTTTTGATGTCACAGATTCTCAGAACGTTTTAAAATTAAGCGCTTTTTCTGTTCTTTGCAGTAACTTAAAATATGCATCTCGTCAAAAATAATGTAATTAAATCGTGAAAATTTTCGCGCTATTCTTTTTTACAACTTTCGACGTGGATTAACTCAGTAAGTGTATCGATAAGCTTAATTGAAACTCTGGCGATAAAGCTCCATCAAGGATGAGTTTTTATTGAAAGTATGGCGAATTCCATCGAGATGTGGAGCACTCAAATACGAAGATAGTCCAAAATCAGTTTTTGTTCAGGAAAGTATTGATGCTGTGCTGTGCTGAAACTGGTATCGAAAGATTGTTTTATAAGCTATCGAGAGATTAAGACAATTATAGGCTTTAAAGGGACCATCATATATTCAATATTGTATCAACGTGAATACTGTCAAATTCATGTTTACATTATTCAGTTTGGATCCCACCCCATTTGTCATTTGCTCAAAAAAACTCGCCTCGATTGGTCGAGAAAAATGTTGAAAGGTGAGGCAGCGCTGCTGTATGAAATCGTGACAGGTGATTAATCGTAAATTTGAAGGTATAAGCTCGAAATCAAACAGCTGCCGACCATATGAGTGTTCCCAGATGAACCGAATCCAACAAAAATTGTTCGCGCACAAAGTACTTCCAACCTTGTTGCCTATATTTTTGCCATATTATGGTGCTACCACACCATACCTATGGAACAACACAAAGCACTCAAAAGCTCGATTTGCTGAGTCATCCAACGTATAGTCCTGACTTGGCACCGAATGACTTCTGTTTACTCCCAAACGTAAAAAATAAACTAAGAGTTCAACGGTTTTCAACACCTGAAGAGATGGTGGAAGTGTTCGGAATACATGCTTTGGAGACACACAGACATCAGAGTATCAAAATGCTTCTATAATTGGTTCAAAAACGGACAGAAGTCTATAGGTCTTTATGGAGAATGTTTTTAAAAACAATAAAGCGATTTTCTATGTTTAGAATTTTCCTTTTTGTTCTCTAATATCGTCAGATAAAAGGCTACCCTCCGCAAACCTTGCCTTCACTTTGCTGGCTAGACCCATACACACTGTAAACCAATACATATGTATTATAGTTTAAATTCCTGCATTATTGGCTCCTCATTGATAAATTGCACGTACTAGATGCCTAATTAGCTTCGAATTAGTGGCACTTGAATACAGTGTTCCCTAGAGACTCGACTTCCTTGTTTGATCCCACAAAAGTACTGCCACCGGGAGCACGTCACAGAATTGAAGCTTTTGTAAAACCAAATGCAATGTGTTTAATAAGACGTTACACTTATCATTACTGAATCACGTAGTCCAATGGTATTATCTGACTCTTTTACTGACAAAATAATGCAAAAAGGCGACCGTTTTGTCCAAAGCGACTCTACTTTGGGTGATATGGCTATTAGCTGCACACATGGCTATGCAGACAAGTAGTAAAGCGCGTTGTTCTTTGTCAAAATAAGTAAACAAGTAGGAAGTTATCTACACATGTGCCGTTAATTCAAATATAATAAAAAATAAAGAAAATAAAAAACGCAAAAATCCTTCCAATGATCCGATAACGAGTTCAATGAATTTTTTGACGAACAAAAACCAAAACAGGCACTTCTTTATCAAAAGAAATGTAGACAGAAGTGACTATTGTTTATTCTATTTTGGGGGTGCATTATAATTATTATTAATTTGTGTGTTCTTTTGGGGAAAAAGTTTGGGTAGAACATTTTATTGGTGTGTAATTTTTAGAAGTGATCGAGAGGGAGCAATGATCTAGAGATAAATTGTTTAATAGCTTCGGAAGACACAAATGTTCCTATGACAGCGTAATCCAATCTATCGTACATCTGTCCAAACACAAATAACAAAAACACATGTTTGGTAACTAGTTCAAAGCGAACACTATGTTACATTTACCGTTTCATTTCGCGCCAATAATGACCACAGAAGTGCCATTCCGACTGCACTAGGTCACGGTTAGTTATCGCAAACACCAAACGCCAAGTGATAGGCGCGTCTAAACGCTTTACTGTGCCGGCTATGGTTGTATTATGCCCATATACCAAAGGCACTGTACTACGCGTATCACACCGATGTTTAAATTGTAGGCGAAATTATCGCAAATAGAAAGTACAAGAATGATATGAAATCGTACTTTTTTGTAGTTTGTTTTCCGTGAAGTTTATGAAGTGCCAGCGACTCGATTGTGCTGTTTGTTATGATTTTTATTGTTTTGTTGACTTCTTTGCGAATTCGTTTATTTACACTCTTTTTATTTTAGTTGGGCGCTCATTTCATGTGGAATTATAGCGCAATTAAAGAGCGCAGCAGGCGACTGTCGCTGACCGCTTTCTCAATCGCCGATATGGTGCGGGCCGCAGTTGGTCGAGTGCCGGTTTAAAATGGGTTAGACGCGTGTTGGAGTTTCATGGCCATGGATTGCAAACGTGCACTATGATCTCGAGTATGTTTATGTAAACACACTCATATATGGAGATATGAGATTAAAACCTCCGCTTGCCAGATGGTCCGAATATCACGCATGTACGCTTTCATGATTACCATATGCAGCAGTGATTTTATGGTGGATTTCATGGTTAAACAAACAACAAACTGCAACCAAAAGTTATTGGCGTTTATATTAATATTTTGTACAAGATATCGAAATGTCTACTTTGCTGGGAGGGAGGTTCTGTAGTTTGGCACTTTTCATCAACGTCTTTATTTTATTAAAAGAAGAAAAAAATGTTGTCGTTCTTTATTGGAAAATATAAGTTTCGTATCGTTCTGAAACATCCTCCGTATTGGTCGTAAATGTATGTTTGAACAGCGTGATTAGCTGACCCGATTTAGCCATGTCTGTCTGTCCGTCGTTATCACGGTTTATATAAATGCAAACTAGTCCATCTTGTTTTGATATATCGACCACAAAAAATATTAAAATATATTTGGAAATAATCTGCGTGTCAGCTCAGCCGATTCGGCCATGCCTGACCCTGTCTCTATATATACGCAAGCTACTTTCTCAGCTTTTAAGATATCGAACTGAACTGTTGCACACGTCCTTTGCTCACTAAAACACTTCTCTTTTAACGGAACCGCCGATATCGAACCACTATAACATCTATCTGTCATACAAACTGACCCTTCAAAAGCAAGTCGTTGTATGGAAAACTTTTTCATTTGAAAATATATCTTCAAGAAATTATGTACTCTATGAAGATTTTGTTAACTATCGGACTACTATAACATTTAGCTGTCATACAAACTGACCGTTGAAGATCAAGATGAAGATCATTGGATATTCCTTTACATATTTATATATATATATTTTTTTTACTTTTCAAACCGCTTCGACTACCCTATATGTACTCGTTTAAGATATCTATTATCCAATCTTATTGCCAAGCGCATTTTTTTGGATAAAATGACATGGCAGAAATTCTTTTCCTCCATAAAATTGTCGATTTGTCGATACAAATTAAGTACAGCTGCCACCAAAAGAGGCATTCCCTTCTTTGGTGAGTCGTTTACTGGGGTATTTATAAGTATTATTAGGGCTTTTATCGTATAATAAATTTCCTCTCATAAATTCTTTTTTTTTTTATGTCGTAATAATGACTTTATCGGAACTTGTTGCCTTGTTGCCTAGTACACATTGTAAAGATGGCATGATTTTAGGGCTCATAAATATATGTATAATGTGTATATGTAAAATTTATAAATTTATAACAATGTATTATCATCGATAATTGAAAAATAGCAGTAAATGAAAACAACAAAAGAATGAGGCGACATTTTTTCAAAGGCTAAACAGTTTTAGTTTAAGTGAGCATGTTAAATATAGATATAAGGTGCGTGAGCGGCATGAGTACTACTTTTAGTTCGGGTTATAAGTTAAAGATACATATGTGCCATGCAGATTTTGAGAAGTTATTTTGGTTATTCGAGAAAGTCTTTTCGTATTTCTAATAAAATTTTAATTCATTTTTTTTCATATTTATAATAGTAAATAAACAACCAAATACATACCATTTTCGTCGACTGCTTTTTACCATTTTTCAGCTAGAGACATTATTTCATCACTGTAAAATTTTCATAAGTGTAAATTCGAAATTTCCCGAATGAAAGCGGCCGAACTATTGTTGTTGATAGAGCATGATCATTGGTGTCTCTTGGCACTCTTTCTATTTTTATAGCTATTATAGGAATATTACAAACTTTCTAGCAAAGTTAGTATACCCAGTTTAGGTCATATTTAGAGTTTTTGATCAGTTTTATAGCAATAAGTAAGATCATACGCTGGTTTAGTGACACAAAAGATCACATTTAGTGCGCCAAAATTGAATTTTGCGCAATCGACTTCAGTGTAAGCTTAGTCTTACTTTATAGAGACGAAACCAAAACAAAAACTTGAATTTCTCAATTGTGCAGCGTATTCAATAAACCCGAAATGCTGCAGGGCTCTCACTTCACTAAATTACATCATGAACAAACTCGCCAAATGTTGCAAGGCATTAAATTCATATTACAAGTATGTGTATGTGTCTTATATCATTAACGCGACTACGAAAAAAATAACGAAAAAACATTATTTTTTTTTGCAGGAAATATCACAGCTCACCTCCCACCATATCACTTATTGCATTTTCAACACACAATGAAAAGCTGTCAAAAGCATGCACGAATTTCCCCACAGCACTCATGCATATCAATAAGCCATTATAGTCGGTATTAAATTAACACCATGAACATATGTTTACACCTCCACAAGAAATGGTGGAATGCGAGTATAATCGGAGGACAAACGAAGCTACTCCAAGCAATAAAAGGAATTGCAAAAGCACTTTGTGTGCGAAGTTTGTATTTGGGGACTATGCTACGAAGCTCCCCAAGCATTCAATTCAATTTGATGATGTGAGCAGCAGTTTAGCCTGCAATAAATGCTAATGGCAAGGCAATTTCTGCACTAAACTCCCCAAAAGTATGCTACTATTCAAATTGTAGTTTTTCAATGCTTAAGTGTGAGGACAATGGCGCTGTCATGAATGCTACCAACGTTGTTTCCAACAAAAATCTGAAACAAACTCTCGCCCCATCGAGGAATACTGTTCGTGTTGGAAACCAAATACTTCAAGTAAGGAATATTTTCTTTGGATTTATGCACCCTCATACTGAAATTAAAGTCCTTTTATTCAAAGGTCGTCTAAGTCACATATGTGTGAAGTCGCTGGCTAGTAATTTGCCACAAGTGCAGGCAATTGTATAATTTGATTGTGTTTTTCAGCTGGTTTCACGCAATAAATAAGTATTTTTCTCTTTTTTGTGCAATAAATTGCCAACGAAGTGAAAATGAATTGCAATTTTTAGTGAAAAGGGGATAGAAAATATCATCACATAGAAAATGTGTGGAAAGTTTCTGCGCACAAGTCCTTAAGACTGCTTAAATTCAAACCAAACACACATTATATGCTGCCATGCCGTCTATATGTTCTTGCTCATTGCTTTTATTCGGCGGGAGAAAAGTCTGTGCGCCAAACGTTGTATCCGGTTGCAGGAAACACTAAAGAAGATGCAAAATTGCAGCAAGGTTAAAATATTGCTCGTTAGGTGAACAACCCAATGGGAAATGCTAATCATATTTTTTGGAAATTTCTATGGTCGGCATGATCGTCACCTAAAATCCAAAAAAAAAAAAAACAAAATATTTTACAAAAAAAATTAGATATCTTTGTCGATATAATAATCAATATATAGCCATTTTATAACATGTTATAACTCGTATTTCGGTTAAATATCAATGTATGATAACCAATATATAACCACTTTATAACCAACACTCAAATTTTGTTTCAATAGGAGGAGTGGTTTCTATTATCACGTCTTTCCTTCGCTTGTAAACTTATGAAAAGTGATTGAAAATGAGGAAAAAAAATTTGTTAAATTTACTACCATTGTCTAAGGAGAACATGTATGGATATTGCAATGAGGTACACCCAGCAAAAAACTAACGCTCGAAATACTACCGTGGATTAAATGCAGTGTCAGCGAGTTGTTAGAATCCGATAAATGAGTGACAGACTCAAATTTCCTAATGGGTCCTCCCATAGCATACATTACATTCCGCATTTGGGGTATGTGTTTGAAAACGAAAGCTTTTTCGGCACTTTCGCTTACGAATTTACCCACAAAATGCAATATTTGTTTCCCGCCATTTCGAGTGTCTAGCAAATTTAATGAAGTTAACGCTAACGCTCAGCCGAAGAATGAAGTGAGAGCTGAGTGCCTAGTCGGTGGAGTGGGTGAAGGTTGTCGTCGGGCGCATAAATGCAAATTTGAAACTCAGACAAATATATTTTCACTAAGGCAAAGGCAGGCAGACAAAGCGACAGAAAGCAAAATACAATTGCTGGCAGCGTAAACGAAGACTGCGTGTCAGTGTATGTGTGTAGTCAACCATAAAGTCAAATTAAATTTTTAGTTAGGCGAAGCAACTTTCTGCGAGACAGACAGAAATATGACAGCCAGTCCGACCGTTAAACTGTGAAATATGCAGACAAATGGACGCATAAATCCATACACATACATACATGCATTGTCAGCATAAGTATGTACATAGGCAACTGTATGTGAGGGCAGCGAAAATTCACTTATTTGTTGCTTTGTAAGCTCAGTGTAACGCATGTTGCCGGTCAGCAGCTGTTGGTTTCGCGTGGTTCCGTCTGTTTGGACGTCTATTTGCTTGCCGTGCACACAGCTCCGCCACTCAACTCAACTTCGTGGCAAAGTTCACGCTTGTCGCAGGTTGTCTATCGCGCTGCGCGTCGGTATTTTGTTAGCAACATGTTAGTAAATTAATAGATATATCTTCCACCCACAACGTTATTTAATGCCTTGGGGAATGACGACGAGGAATGCAACATGCAGCGTGGTTTGTTTGCACTGAAATTCGAATGGCCGAAATTCTTGCGTGAAAGCATTCGAAAATGCACAAATGGGTCGGATTTTGTTAGTTTATTGCTTGGAAAGCGAAAAGAAATGTGGATGAAAGATAAAGGCTTTAGTCGGTAAGGTGAAGTGGAATGTGTCTGAAGCCACTGAAGAAAGGTAATGTCCCTGTTACTAGTTCCACAGTATCTGTCTTGCTGATACATAGGTTAGCTTCTATATTTCGGGATTTGGCAACCCTGGTGCTGCAGTCTGGCAACTCAAACCATTTTCGTAGGGATTGACTTTGAAATGCGCAAAGGACCAAAAATCATACGCAGAACCTTTCTCTCGAAAACTCCTTGTCATCGTCCATGTCTCTGCACCATTTAGCAAGACGGAAATAATGAGTGACTTATAGAGTTTGGTTTTTGTTCGTCGAGAGAGGAATTTACTTCTCAGTTGTTCACTCAGTCCGAAGTAGAATCTGTTGGCAAGACTTATTCTGCATTGGTTTTCGAGGCTAACAATACTGGTTCCAAGATAGATGAAATTATCTGCGAAATAGAGCAGCAGATATTTCGTCTTGAACTCGTTCACTACTATGTCGATTGGCTGTGAGAAATTAAAAAAAAAATATGATAACGGTACTTCGAATCACGTTTATGTCAACGTGACAGGTGTTGAATAATGAAGTTTCTGTGACTAAAACTTTTTTCTGTTCTCTAATCTCGAAATATAAAAGGTAACGAGGCAACTTACACACTCCATAAGAAATTCAGTTCTTAGAAACCTAAGTTGTTTATAACCTTATCCTTTATTCTCGTCTTAAAGCTTTGGTAATCTGAATGACGAGATTTCAATCAAAGAAACTCTCAGAAACGATGCCTGTAGTATTTTATTGATTTGATTAAAAACTTCGGACCGCTTTCCTATGGTATGTTACGCCTAAGCTTACATAGGAATTTGTTTTAGCTAGGTTTCGAGTCTCTCTTTTTTCTCTCTCTTTTTCTCTATCTTTTAATTTGATAACTTTCAATATTTTTGTAAAGTAAATCGGATTCGTAAAAACAATTACTGAAGTAGGAGGCCAAGCAGCTGAAATTTTCAATTCCCAAATGGGCGTAAAATAATTTGCAKTTAAATTAAATGAAAAAATGGGCGCAACACTGTGGAACACTGAAATGGAAAAACGGAAACCACTTTCCCCTACAACAAACAGAATATGAAATTTTAATTTTCCATTTCATTTGCATGACAGTGAAAGTGCRCATGCGTTTGTGTGTGTGTGCAGAGGTAGAGTGAAAACTAATGGGCGTACAATTGCAAGCGAACACATGGGACCATTCAAACTTTTACCGAGAATTCATACGAAAATCCTCGAAAAGGATAATGCAACGCATAAACATGTCTTTCCTCCCGGCAAATGTTGCATGTCGCTTATGATGATTTACTGTTGACCGCMACAAAAGTATTTTATTGTGCCACTGGTGGAATTTTTAATGAAAACTAAAACACCTTTTCACACACCGCCGCAGTCGCAGCCGCTCAGCACCCATGGCACACCTTTGGCTGCAGCGTTCAAAATGCTTTTGMATTTAAAATGGGAGCTGGGCGTGCAATATTAAATTGTTGCTGGCATTGTGCGGCAATCGCATGCCACATAGAACGTGCCACAAAGACACATAGGCTTKCGAATGAAACAAAAATGGGCGTTGCGCCAATAAATTTGGGATTAACGAATTGCTAAACGAAAATAAAAAGGACACATTTCTGTAGAGCAACACGCCTACACACACACACGCAMGCAAACAATTGCGCTACATTGTGGCACAAATGAGCGGAAGAGTGGAGGAGTGAATGAAATGTAGTAAAATGTAATGAAGGCGGCAGTCGCATGGTGGTAGTTTGTGCACGTCGAYCGGCCAGTGAGGGGCATGCAAAATTTTGTGGTTTTCCGGTAGCTGAAAAGGTGTTTTCAATGCGCTTCCGTCGCTTSTTCAMCGCCACAAAGTGTTATTGTGTTGTTGCCGGCAGCGCAAGCGCAGCGAATGCAACGCTGCTGTCGCCGCCGCCGCCAACGCCTTTGTCTTCACATTATTTCGCTTTGWATATCCTTTGCGGCCTTTTACGCTTGCATGAGTAGGTGTTCTCGCTCATTTATTGCAACATACTTGCAACGGTACATTTTGCCTTTAACTCGTGTTTGCGCGTGTGTGTGTTTGGGTGCCTGTTTTGGCTACAACTTCCGCTTTCGGCCGCTTCAATGCTCAGCTGCGTTGAGATTTTTCCATGAATTCCAATTTTTCTTGTTTTTGACAATTTGGCCACGGTCCAAAATCGGTTTTGAATTACATTTCATTGCAGAAAGGACAAAAGCGCTTTTCTTGTAATAAGGTCAGCAGTAATGTGGCAAAGAAAGAGGTGGAAAAAATAGCATCTTACAGGCTTTGCGCTGCCAAAAAGGACATGGCATGGCAGCAGCGAGATTTTTCTGTGAAGTAGTAAAGTAAATGATGCTTTTTAGGGGAGAGTGTGGTTTTCAGCAATATTTGTGTTCATAAATATGTATATATATTGTTGGAAATATCTTTTTTGCCAAATATATTTTAAAAAATTTTAGTAGACCATTTTCCAAAAACGTTTCAGACATATTTTTTATAAAAATTGTAAAGATTATACGAKATCTGGGGAATACGGTGGCTGCGGCATCATTAGTGTCTTGTTTTTGGCCAAAAAGTCGCGCACATGCAACGTTGTGTGAGCAGGTCCTATCGTGGTGCAAAGCCAATTTTTGTCACATCTTCTCGGCCTTCTGAGAACATTTTGTACCACCGATAAACGTTGCTTCGGTCCAATGTAGCGTCTCCGTATGCCACAGTCAACATTAGGAATGCATCCGCGCACTTAATTTCGTTTTTCACACAAAGTTTGATACAGGTTCTTTGATCCATTTTTTTGAATAGGTAAAAATCGAAGACGATCCAAAACACGTGCAAGCAAAGCAGCTGTCAACAATTAAATGAACATTCAAAGTGGCCGAGCTTGTCGGCATAACATGAGTACCAACATAACGCCACAAAAAAATCGAAATTCGAAATTCGAATAAACTTAATCCGCGAAAATTCAAAATTCGCGATACTTTTTGAACACACCTCGTATATACTACCACTGTGGTGTACATTTTATCCAAATATTAAACTGTTCAATAAAGTGAAAATTTCACTAACGAATAAAGGCGACTCCGTTTTTGACGGTATAAGAATCCAGAGAATTGTACGTGAGGTTTAATTTGGAATATTTTCATACAAATAAATGTCAATGGAAAAAATAACGAGCAACTCTCAGTTCTATTTAAAGATGTGTATAAGAGACAGGATACAAATAAATGTCATTGGAAAAAATAACGAATTTAAGGCGGTTTTCTCAGTTAGGTTAACAGCAACTCTCAGTTCTATTAAAAAAAAAAAAAAAAAAAAAAATCTTTACTGAAAGAAGGGATCTTGGTTAAGTTTATCAGAACATAACCGACAAATGGCTGCTAAACAGATATTGAGGAAATGGTGCTTAAGATTTAGTATTTTACTGAAAATTATAATTACAGCCCGCTTAATAGAGYGTTCATTTATCCACTGTATTTCTTATTTATGATTTGTTTTTACTATCCTATCTTCTAAGTTGGTTCGAACTGTACTGTGTTACTGCTTAATTTTACTGAAATTGGTTCAGTAGTTTAGGAGTCCATCGCGGACGTTGTTTGTCCGGGCCATGTACTTTTTACATATAAAGATAATATATGTATAATAATCAAAATGCAGTGTTGTGTACATTCATTCGCATTTCTTGGTATGCCCAGGTGAATACCTTTCAGTTTCCTAACCGAACTKTGCTTCCTCAACATAAAAGTCTATTATTATTCCAAGATTTCATGACTAAGTGTAATCAATAGTAATATGATTAAGTTTCTTCGGAACTTCATTGTCTACCYCACTTCAATAATGCTGATTTAAGAAGAAATACTTTGAAAGGCATGCCTAAGGGTGGTTCGTAATGTGTAGGCAAAATAGGAATGAATTTGAATATAACTTCGCATTTAAACAAATTTAAATCGCTAAGTTGTTGCTGTGTTGTAGCGGCAGAAAACATTTSTGAAGTAATTTCGAAGAATGTTGCCGAGTTGACTATCATAGGAACGACAGTCTCTTCTCYTCGACGAGCGTTGTCTTTTCCACAAATACTCCATAACGCTGAGATTTAATGGAAGTATGTCGGACCTTTCAAGATGCCAGGGCTGCTATTATTATTATTAGTTATTTTATCATCACCAGGAAGGTATTTATCTCTAGGTCCGTTCCCATTACTAAAACCCGAGTCTCGTGGGAACGCCACTAATTTTTGTGAAACGCATTGGTTCCCTTAACTAGACCAATATGATACACCCTAATACCATAAGCTTATACTATATTCAAAATAAATACCCGCTTACTTTCAGAATAGTAATGCACTATGTAGTGAAATTGTATGCACAGTAGGTCGGTCTACAAATTTGTTCCAAAAAATTTGTTTCCTATTCTGTGGTACAAAGTTGCATATATGAGTATGTCTGGAAAAGTAAATAAAAAAATATTTTTACGATACTCTTCAAAAGAAAGCTAACTTTGAAACAAAAAAAAAAAAAAAGATCATTCATTACTTTATTTTAATTTTTATTTTATTTTTTTAATTATCTGGCGCTCTCCACCTCGCTACACTTATCGCGCATACCAAGGGAATGATTGAAATGCCGAACCACTTGAGATTCAACTACTATCAGTAATACATGAAATTTAAAAGAATTGATTAAGTGAAACGTGAGTAAGGTGGACAGTGAAATAATACATAGTAGCAGCGCTGAGCCCAGGCACGTTGAAGACCTAAATAAATTCTTCAATTAAAATATAATAAAAGTGTCAATGAAGAACGCAGGAAATGCGTGGATTTTCCATTATTAAAACGCAACTACATTTATATAGAAATATTTTGTGGTTTTTTTTTGGGGGGGATACCTTCGCTTTGACATTTCTGGTAACTTTAGACAGTTGGACGTGCAAAAACGGTAATCGAACCATATGGCGGCAAGTGAATCAAGGAAAGAACTAAAATAATACAAATGAAAATTTCAAATAAAAGCTTAATGATCTAAAGCAGCAAACATATATAGGTCTATATAATACACTTTGTGGTAATTGTATGCCAGTATGATTTCATAAACTTAATTTTCTTATGGTACCTACAGAAACACTGAATCTTTTGATGGCATGTGCGTGTTCTTTTGATGATTTGTAGACACTTTGTTGAAAGATGTGTACTAAGTTTTCCTAGAGACGTGTGGGGTGTCTTATCTCTTTTAAAAATGTTTCGAAAGCTAGGCTAAGTTAGGTTAGGATTAGAGGTGGATCCTAATAGGGATTTTACTTGTACAGCTTCGAATGTCAGTACTTTGCGAAACCTGATAACTTCTATATWCTAAAGCATAAGACCCTTACAAATCAACAAATCGCTTTGTGCCTATCACAAATTTTCTGAGACGGCTAATGTCAGTTTCGACGATGTTTTTTGATTTTGCAGAAAGTAAGACTACCGAAATGTTTAAGCCTCCGTCTTGCAAAGGCAGGACAATGGGGAAGAAAGTGCTGGTTGATTACGCCTCGGATAAACTTTGCTCAGAGGGCATATATTTCAGTAGATCTTCTGCGTTCTACTCTAGACCAGACGAGTCTCGGTCTCGCAGTGGCACCGGAGGTGCTTTGGTCCGTGSTACAAGGTAAGAAGTCAATGGAAATACAAGTTGTTCTATTCTGGCGTGTGTGAATCGGAGGTGTCTTTCAGTCTATATCTTAGGCCTTGCAGTTGCCAGCAATTTGGCTTTGACCAGATATCCACATGATTCTGATGACGAAGTAGCCAGATAATACTGCTTTGAGGGGAAGCACTACCAGAGCAAAGTAAGCGAGCTCCCTGCCTAAGGCTGTATTTCCTAGCTGTACGGMCACGAATGAATTTTGAAATGCGGTTGAAGGAGGAGAGAATTACTGCGTTCCTTGTTTGCTCCTGCTTCCCTACGCCGTAAAACACACTTTGAAGCAATTCACCTGTCGGAACTGTCTAGGGTGTCATTTTTTAAATGGCATTAAGTGCTATGTATTTTAGTCCATAGGTCACCGATGAGATATGCTCTCTGGACACGTAAAAGCTTTTTAGCAATGTGTGGTCGTCTTTTTGAGAACCCCCCTTTAGTCGTAGACGCCATTGAACATTATAGGGTTGCCTTTTAAAAGTGAAAATTGAAATCAAAGAAGAACAAAAAAAGAAACAAAGAAGAAGAAACATAACTACGTAGTGAGATGAGTTCCTGTTCAGAATGTAACCGAAAGCAGCAATAATTATTACAAAGAGACAAACATTGAAAGCGAAAAGTCGACAGGAAGCACTCAAATAGTTAACTTCYCGAACAAGTAATTAACCAATTTTACTAAATGACTTTRTGTCTTTGTGACTTTATGTTACAGTCATACATAACACAACCAATCGACTCACTTTTTGGCAAATAATGGCATTTCTCTTTAAAATCGRGAAAGTCCACAGGGAATGACAGAGGTGTGTGACCGCTGCTGTTATTGTTACGCAGTCCCTAATCGTGTGCGTGCGCCTTGCAGCCCACCGACTGTGACAGTGTCCATTAAAGACGCTAATGATGACAGTTGCGCTGTCACGTGCACGCCGTYATGTGTTATTTTCTGTCAATATTTGCAAAAATGTCACATTTCCGTGATTGCCGACACGTTTTCCTAGTCAATTGCCTGCTGCCAGGAGTGACAACTTTAGTTTATGCACAAAACTATACTATATAAATATTATTGTAGTTATGTGCGCTGCGTTTATGTTGCCTTTGCCTGTCAGCTGCAGTTGTCGAAATTTCGCCTATGTCACGTCATGCTGCAGCCCGCACACATGCATTCCCACTAAATCTTCATAGATAGACACATGCGCGCGACTTCTTGTTATATTGCTTATGACTTTTCTGTTTCATTGTCTATGAATTGCAATATTTTGTCAATAAATCGTTTCAAAATATGACAACTTATTTCTTGTCCCCACTTTAATGCCTCACACAGGCGTTCGCTATGGATTTGCTTGTCAATGCTGCCGAACAATGAGCGAATTTGAGCTGGAATATTCGCCAAAAAACACGTTTGCTAGAGAATATTAAACTAAAAAATCTATATAAGGTAGCAATAAACATACGCACAGGCGCAAGATTGCTTTTAGTGTATTTATTTCCAGTCGCACGTGTGGCAGCCAAATATTTTTACACTTTCGCATTGTTTGCTCTTGGCCGGCTGCTGTCATAATTCATGCGAAATTCATAAATTCAATGTTGGTTTTAAGGCATAATCCTTTGTCTTTGATATATGGGCTGTTTTATGTTTGCACGAATATGCCACATGCCGCAGGCCACATGCCACATATGCTGCTTTCTACTTCAATGAGTGTTTGAGTGGCGCATCCTAATAAATTTTTGAAGACTTTGGGGATTATGGTGTGATCAAAAGCATTATTTCGAAACTGATAACCAAATTTGTGGTATAATTTTGCTGCCACGMGGTTAGTCTACTTTGAACTGCATGAAAAGGACACATATAAAGAAGAGAGTGTTTTTTATATTTTCGTAAATAATTGTAAAACTCGTAGCTTAAGTTTCATCATTTCACTGACACTAAGAAAGGTGTGTGTCTTTGATAAAATTAAGTGWAAAGCGCCTAAAGTTAGGTAATAGAGTTTATATATCCTTTTAAGCATTTCATTATAAGCAAAAGCAAAATGATGGAACATTTATTTAGGATTTTATAAAATATTTTCAAAAAAAGGTTTGGAAACCAACCAATTCATTGACACTAAGATAGGTGTTTGTCTTTGATATATTAAAATTAAGTCGCTAAAATGACGGCTATAGAGTTTATATGTATATCCTCTTAGCCATTTCATTATAAGGAAAATTCAAATGCTGAACAATTTTTCGGTTTTCATGTTTTCACTATAAGGTTTGGGTAACCAACTAATTTTCCATAAAAACTATTTTATCTTATAACATCTTCACCATAACAAAAATTTCTTAGAATGTGTGAGATTGCCAAAAATGGATCRCGGTTCATAATACATAGATAAAATTAGTATATACCCAAGAAATAGTAACTCAAAATGTGAATATATCATATATATAAATGTTGGCACTTTGCGCAAGAGTCTCCCCCTGTCTTTATCATCGAATCTATGACTCTACTTGGCCTCTTTACATTGTCTGAAAGTATTATTACTTCAAAATTGCAATAAAGTTATAGTTAAAGAAACCATAGACATAAAATTGAGTGAGTCAAATATGTAAACTACCCAAAGAAAATATACAACAACAACACCAAAAGCAACGTCTAACATAAATTACACAATTTTATGACCACGAAAACTGTGCCGAAGCAACTAACTTAAATCGCATTTCTATGCAGATGACAAATTAGAATAAATTCCAATGGTGSCAATGCACACATGTGTAAGAGCTATGAGTCATAGCTGCTGTCATCCGAAAGTTTACAY
Organism: Bactrocera latifrons; assembly: GCF_001853355.1. Lineage (NCBI taxonomy): Eukaryota > Metazoa > Arthropoda > Insecta > Diptera > Tephritidae > Bactrocera > Bactrocera latifrons. Next base: position 169,972 of record NW_017535163.1, read on the forward strand.
ASTCGTGAGTAGCGAAAGCTTCAGCTGAGCACTCACAAACAGCTGACCTACATATAATCAGCTGCTTTGACGGCGCAGCGCCATGAGAAAGGCAGACAACAGCAGTTCCAGTTCCTGTGAATGGAGAAGGCGGCGTTGTTGAAYTGCCGAAACGAAATTCCTGCAGTCATCAAAAAGTAAATAAATACGGKCATTCCAACACGAGTGTGAATTATGGGCCGACATGCGTTGGCTGGTGAACGGCAGAGGTCGGCTCCATCCGACGCACCGCTGTAGGCTCAGTATTTCGAAATTGTTTTTATGACTTACGCAGGCGAAGTTTGCGGCGGCGAAAAGAGATTTATTGAACTGCACATCCAGCGGAGGAGTGTGGAGGGGTGGTCCAAACGAATAAGAACATGCAGAGTTCTTGGTGAAAAAGCGTAGATGGGCGCATAATGGCGCAAAAGTCGGCAACAAAGTTTCGCTGTTGGCACAATCGCTTGAAATTTACGTTGCAAGTACATTCAAAGGACACGCGGTAAAAGGGAGACGTCGAGTAAACGGTTGAGGAATATGCAAAACACGAATGTGTGTGTGTGTTGGCGGTAAGGTTCCGGCGCCATGCCTGAGATTAGGTATTTGCTTATCCACTTTGGGCAGAGAAATAAATGAAGGGCATAATGCAAAAACCTACAACAATCAAATCTTGAAAACGTTGCTAAAATGTGAGATGCGCATAAAAGTTTTCCAATTCAGCGAAAAGCAAAATTGGTAATCAGATAAAGGCATTGATTGAATTTTATGGCRGCTGCTGGCGCAAGCACACGATAAGGATACAGCAGGAGAAAAAGTTTGGCTAGCAACAAGGCTATTGATAGATTTTGAGGACCTAAGCGGCACGAAAGYGGTTAAAAGGGGCGCCTGAATTGCGCCATCCAAAATCGTATGCGGTAGGCTGAGCTGGGGCCTGCCGCTATTTAAATTTGATTAGGGTCATTATGTTGCTAATGCGCCGGGCGCAGATGTGTATCACAGTGTTGTGTGCATATTGGAGGTGGCAATTTTGTGCGCCTAAAAGTATGCTTCATCTTCCAGTCGAATTGAGTGAACCTTTTCAGCAGCTGCGTCGCGAAATACAAAGCGCTTAGGTATYCGGAGAGCTATTGTCTTAATTGTCACATAAGAAAGTTTTGCGGCAGTTTACGCACACTTGGTGCTTCGGTAAAGACAATGAAAAAAAAAAWAATTCTTGCGTATTAATAAAGTGCCATATAGTTATGGAAAAATTATATACTGTCACTGGCAGCCTAGAAAGAAATAATCAATTGATTTGTGATATACGGRGAATTATGGAAAAGTGTTGGAAAATATACTAATAACAATTACTATAACCAAAATATAACCTAAATTGTAACCAGTSAATAGAATCTCAATCTGCGAAGAATTATGGGAAAGTGTTAGCAAAGCGCACCACTATACATATTATAACCAATTTATAACCCAAATTATAATCTAAATTATAACCGAAAGGAAATATACAATAAGAGCGTATTTTATTCAAATATTTTGTTGTCAATTAAATCGCTGATTACTATATTCATTATAATTTATCAACCAATGGGAGTGCGACTTCGATAATGTATTTAATAAAGCGCCCAGATGTAGGCAACGTTTTTCATCAAATCGCTTTAGTTTACATAAAAAAAAAATACAACCATTGCCCTTCAAAATATATATTTATATGTGATAATTATTAAAAAAAAAAAAAACACAAGGACATTACTACACTATTTCTAAAATAATCACAAAATTATTTTTGTCTGCTTGAGTCCAAGCGACGCATAATACCAACAAAATTCCTTCACCCATAATGTTGAGTTCAAGGTATCTTATTATTTAGTATAACAGCATTTGTTACCAAAATAAACTGACTACTGGCAATGGCTTTA